>NC_140166.1:134057396-134127404 GCF_963971535.1 Notolepis coatsorum | reverse complement strand
TGTGGCTCCCTTTAGTCCCCCTAATGTGGCTCCTTTAGTCCCCTAATGTGGCTCCTTTAGTCCCCTACGATGTGTCTCCTTCTTAGTCCCCTAATGTGCTTCTACCTTTAGTCCCCTAAGATGTGTCTCCTTTAGTCCCCCTAATGGTGGCTCCTTTAGTCCCCTAATGTGGCTCCTTTAGTCCCCTAGATGTAGCTCCTTTAGTCCCCCTAATGTGTCTCCTTTAGTCCCTAATGTGGCTCCTTTAGTCCCCTAATGTGGGTTCCTTTAGTCCCCTAATGTGGCTCCTTTAGTCCCCTAATGTTGGCTCCTTTAGTCCCCTAATGTGTCTCCTTTAGTCCCCTAATGTGGCTCCTTTAGTCCCCCTAATGTGGCTCCTTTAGTCCCCTAATGTGTCTCCTTTAGTCCCCCTAATGTGTCTCCTTTAGTCCCCTAATGTGGCTCCTTTAGTCCCCTAATGTGGCTCCTTTAGTCCCCTAATGTGGTTCCTTTAGTCCCCTAATGTGGTTCCTTTAGTCCCCTAATGTGGCTCCTTTAGTCCCCTAATGTGTGGCTCCTTTAGTCCCCTAATGTGGCTCCTTTAGTCCCCTAATGTGGCTCCTTTAGTCCCCTAATGTGGCTCCTTTAGTCCCCCTAATGTGGCTCCTTTAGTCCCCTAATGTGGCTCCTTTAGTCCCCTAATGCGGCTCCTTTAGTCCCCTAATGCGGTTCCTTTAGTCCCCTAATGCGGTTCCTTTAGTCCCCTAATGTGGCTCCTTTAGTCCCCTAATGTGGCTCCTTTAGTCCCCTAATGTGTCTCCTTTAGTCCCCTAATGTGGCTCCTTTAGTCCCCTAATGTGTCTCCTTTAGTCACCTAATGTGGCTCCTTTAGTCCCCTAATGTGTCTCCTTTAGTCCCCTAATGTGGCTCATTTAGTCCCCTAATGTGGCTCCTTTAGTCCCCTAATGTGGCTCCTTTAGTCCCCTAATGTGGCTCCTTTAGTCCCCTAATGTGGCTCCTTTAGTTCCCTAATGTGGCTCCTTTAGTCCCCTAATGTGGCTCCTTTAGTCCCCTAATGTGGCTCCTTTAGTCCCCTAATGTGGCTCCTTTAGTCCCCTAATGCGGTTCCTTTAGTCCCCTAATGCGGTTCCTTTAGTCCCCTAATGTGGCTCCTTTAGTCCCCTAATGTGTCTCCTTTAGTCCCCCTAATGTGTCTCCTTTAGTCCCCTAATGTGGCTCCTTTAGTCCCCTAATGTGGCTCATTTAGTCCCCTAATGTGGCTCCTTTAGTCCCCTAATGTGGCTCTTTTAGTCCCCTAATGTGGCTCCTTTAGTCCCCTAATGTGGCTCCTTTAGTCCCCTAATGTGGCTCCTTTAGTCCCCTAATGTGGCTCCTTTAGTCCCCTAATGTGGTTCCTTTAGTCCCCTCATCATTTATTGCATTCAGATTAGATTAGATTCCAATGTATTGTCATTACACAGCACAAGTACAGTACAACGAAAATAAGTTTGGCAATAGTAATATACAATGTACAGGTGATTTAAACTGGGTATAAAATATATAAATGAGTACTACTGAATAATAGTGCTCAGATGCATGTACAGAGTTGTAGTATTCATATGTACAGTGATACAGGTAAAGACACTGGTAGTAAGTCATACTGGCCAGCAGCGTAACTAGTAAGAGTAGGTAAGGGATATTATGTACAGATATAGTATCTAGTTACAGATGTGTAAAAAAGGATTATATGCAGGTATGTACAGACGGATGTGGATAAATATAAACAAATAAAGAGAAATAAACAGTGTAAACAGAGGTGCAGATGAGGGTCTGTATGCCCTAGATTGGCAGCAGGTAACGTTAGCGTTTGTGATCTTGTCTGTGTTCTAGATCCCTGGGTTCTGCCAGGACGGGAGCACCATACCCATCCCGGGCCTCGAGGTGAACCAGGTGAACTGTGACGTCATCGTGGGCTACAAGTCTGTGTACCGGATGTGTTTCGCCATGACCTGCTTCTTCTTCCTCTTCGCCGTCATCATGGTCCGCGTCCGCAGCAGCAAAGACCCTCGCGGGATTATTCAAAACGGGTGAACACCTCTTTTTACTGGTTTATTTCTGTGTGAAATAGGGCTGGGTGCGATTAATGGAAATAAAATCGCGATCTCGATTCATAGACCAATGCAATCTCATTTCTAAATTATGACGATACATTTTTAAAACTTTTTTAACACATTAACTGCCACGCAGTTTGCCCCTCTCATACCACTCTCTGCCACCACTCTAAGCCTATGGAGATGTTCACCTTCTTTGCAGGGCTATAACTTTTTTAATTGTATTGCTAAATTGACATTACTATGGCCCATTCAACATCGATTATCTATGGCGGAATTCGCATGACCTTGAAACCCATCGTAAGCCGTTTTTTTGGCGGTGGATGTGTTAAGAAATATTTTTTTCTTTTTTTTTTAAACTTTTTACTTAACTTTTTAAAATGACGACGATTCTGACGTGAGTTATTTTGTATGTTACAAGAGACTTTTAAGTTTAAGTCAAGCACTTTCATATATGTTATGTTTAAGTTAAAGAGGGCGGCTGGGTGGCGCAGCGGACATTGCGCTTGTCACCAACGCAAGAGACACCGGTATCGAATCCGGCTGTCTGCGTTGCCTCCGGCTTGGGCCGGCTGTCATACTAACTCAATTGGCAGAGTTAGCGGGTGGTAGGGCTGTCCCCGACTAAGGATTTGGATAGTCGACTATTTTTCTTTTTCTTTTTATCATTCCATTTGGGTGTGGGGGGGGGCTTAATGTCTGAAGGAGTCGACTGAAGGCTTCTTGTCCTCTGCAAAGCATGCAATTGGTCCACTGATGGATACATCTTGATATTTGTCTAGTCTAGTCTGGTCATTAGATGGGTGAAATACTCTTTCAGTGCCTCTGTGCCTGTTTTCTTAGGCAGTTAGCCTCTGGTATGCGTGCCATTAGTGTTAGCCACGCTTCTAGGCCTCTTTTCTTTTGGAAAGAATGATTAAAATTTTTTTTTTTATAATCTTTTTATTTTTATTTTGTATTAGGCTAAGAGGTTGGCAGTCGACTACGGCTCCTTTCGACCGATTAGTCAACTAAACGACTAATAGGAGTCAGCCCTAGTGGGTGGGAAGTCGATGGGTGGTAATCTGGATGTTGTAAACAGCGACTCCTACAGGTCGGTTGGGGCGCCTGCACAGCAGAGACAGGAAAATGGTGGGGACAGTGTGAGCCTCCTACACGTTACTCCTCGCCAAATGAGAGTCCGCGCTGGCAGGTGAAAAGATGTGACTGGCTGCCTCCACATGTATCGGAGGGGACATGTGATGGGCTTCTATCCTCCCTACAACCGGCCAGTGGGGGGCACATGCAAGCAACGTTCAAGACGGGAGGGGAGAATTGGGATGGGAGAAAAAAAGAAAAAAGGAGGAGAAAAAAGTGGATAAAAAAAAGAGTGCAATAAATGATTTTATTGAAAAAATAATCGTGAGAGAATCGTGATCTCAATTCTTAGAGAGAAATCGCCCAGCCCTAGTGTGAAATATACGTGTTCATGGATGGAACTTGGGCTGCGTTCACACTGCAGGCAGAAACTTGGGCTGCATTCACACTTAGGCTGCCTTCACACTGCAGGCAGGAACTTAGGCTGCGTTCACACTGCAGGCAGGAACTTAGGCTGCGTCAACACTGCAGGCAGGAACTTAGGCTGCGTCAACACTGCAGGCAGGAACTTAGGCTGCGTCAACACTGCAGGCAGGAACTTAGGTTGCGTCCACACTGCAGGAAGAAACTTAGGCTGCGTTCACACTGCAGACTGGAACTGGGGCTGCGTCCACACTGCAGGCAGGAACTTAGGCTGCGTCCACACTGCAGGCAGGAACTTAGGCTCAGTCCACACGATCACAGGTATTTTTGACACCGTTTTTTTTTTTATTATTCAAAAAAATAAAACTCTGTCCACAGGACTGGTTTAACACTTTGACTGCCGGAAAACGCTTTAGAGCGTCATTCCCGGCCATGCTCAAGTTGCCGGAGGACGCTGTACAGCGTCCTTATATCAATATTTCAAAAATCTGCGATCGGATTCATATTTCCCCTCCGCTGGCCTGAGATCCACCAGGAGGACCCACTGAGCTCTCTGGCGGTTCAGGAGCGCCATCTGGTGGCCGATCGGTGCAATCGCCAAACAGGAAGTGCTATGGAGGTTGTGCTGGTCGACCATATTACTTCCGGGCACTCTGTTTGGCTCACGGGACTCGATCTCGACACAATACATAGCGATCGATTGCCAATAACTCGATAAACAACATGATTTGGACATATATACTATTATACAAGCTGGAAATGGACCCGATATTTCTACATACCATAATAGGTAAATGACTGTTCCACGCTCATCGCCCAACGGCGCGAGGAGGATACGGTAAGATTCAGCGTTATTTTTGATCGTATTCCATATAAACTGTTATGATGAACATATCACCCACACTAGATGAATGATATAACGCTGCCCACGGAATTATAAACGATCCCCCGCCCATCCGGTCATCATCAGATCATACGTAGATCATTCTAGAAGTACGTCCAATTGAAATTTTTTATATCGCCCTGATTGCCATCAAACTGTATTTCATCATCAATATAATGCATTTGGGGCTATATATCACGTTCTGGAGAAAGCTGCAGAAAGAGATGAAAACATACTTATACATTAGACCATACTTTACTATGAATATGTGAATGAAAAAGTTTAACGTTGCTACACAATGAACAATACATATAGGACTTTGAATGGGCCCTAATAATGGCAATGTAGCAATAGAATTTAAAAAGTTATAGCCATGCAAAGAAGGGGTACTTCTCCATAGACAAATAGAGCCGGCAACCTATGGTATATAATGAATTTAACCCATGGCACCCAAAGTGTTAACACTTTCTCCGCCGGAAACGGCTTAAGACGGGTTTCAAGTTCATGCGAATTCTGCCAGATCACGGCGTACAACGTTATTCTGATCATATTTCATATTTTCGCCATGGTATTCATATTTCACTCACGGAGGATGGTCTGCTGCTGCGGGACTCAGCACAACTCTGCAACGCTTCAATACTGCCACCTGGTGGCTGATCGGCGAGTTGCCAAACCGGATATCCCCTTTGTTGCTCGGTCCGTCCCCTAATTCCGTCCGGCCACTCGTTTATCGTCGCGGGACTCAAGACACACACCGTGGATATGGATCGTTGCCATAACTCAATAATCCACATGATTTGGGCGTATATTAGTATTATACAAACCGGAACTGGATCGCCTCGATCCACATCACATAACTGGGATCTGTTTGCTCCACTCTCATCGCCCAACGCTACGAGGAAGCTGCCGTGAGTTTCAGCGTCTTTCTTTATTATGATCCATACAAACTGCTCTGATCTATATATCACCCATACTACATGAAGCATTTAACGACGATCATGGAATTCTAAACCCCCCCCCCCCCCCCCCCCCCCCCCTCCGTTCACCCGCGCATGATCAGTCATAACGTTTAGGACCATGTACAGTTGCCATTTTTTATATAACGTGGATCGGCAACAAACTGCATTTGATGATCTAATATATGCATTTGTGCCTATATCTCACGTTCTGGGAAATACTGCAGAAAACGATAACATATTTATACTCTAGACGGTATTTTCGTATGAATGTGTGAATGAAAAAGTAAAACGTTCCTACATCCTGAACGATAGATAATCGATGTTGAATAGGCCATAGTAATGTCAATTTAGCAATACAATTTAAAAAGTTATAGCCCTGCAAAGAAGGTGAACATCTCCATAGACTTAAAGTGGTGGCAGAGATCAAACATTGATGGATATAAGCGTGGCAGAGAAAGTGTTAAACTCCGCACCGAGTGACGTCATATACATGTAGTACAATGCCAAAGCAGTAGGTGGCGATGTAGTTCAAACGTGAAGGCCATTTCAACCAACCAGAAGGGTTTAGGGTTAATATCGGAAACTGACCTGAAGCGTGGAACACAACATCCCTCCTTGCTCACAGCCAAACAATTCTACAGTTTGCAGCTAGAACAACATGCAATAAACAAAAAAGGGTACATTCACTGTGTGTTCTGCCTCATTTGTTGATGAAACAACCAACATCGACACAATTTACCACCAAGAGCGGAGTTTAGTCTCACAAAAAGATTGCCGATTTTGTTAGCTTACATGCTAACGTAATAATGTAGTAACGTTAGGGCTAGTAGTAGAATTAATGGATGTAAACGTTTTTTAACACAGTGCAGATGGGTACAATACAATACGGCTCAATACAAACAATTGTTAAGGGGATGCAGACTGTTGTAGTTGGGACTGGGTTCCTTATAACAATAACTTGACGACACACATGAGTTAGTTGTTAGCCGCAGCTTCAGGTCAGGAATGCGACAGCAGACATCATCAGTCGATCACAACACTCTTCAACACAGACGATACGTTTCGAACAAAAGTTTGTTACAATCATTTTCATATAACGCTACTTGGGACAGCTCTGCTGTAAACACTGGTGTAGCTGGCTCTGCTAAATCTCTCTACCCCGTGTTCGGTTGCTAACTTGCTATTGTTTGCGACAGTCTGCCGTAAACATGGGAAATAATTGCGACAGCTCTGCCGTAAACACTGGAAATAACCTTGGTTTCTATGCCCACACGCAACCACTGTAACCGGGATGCGCGCAAAACTTCACCCTGGACTCCGGTTTTCAAAGACCGCGTTTGCAGTGTAGCAAAACCCTGGTTGTGTCTGTGTGGGCGAACAGTGCAACTCCGCACATACAATCACGGTTACATTAAACCCAGCGTCTGTGTGGACAGCCCCTTAGGCTGCGTCCACACTGCAGGCAGGAACTTAGGCTGCGTCCACACTGCAGGAAGAAACTTAGGCTGCGTTCACACTTAGGCTGCGTCCACACTGCAGGAAGAAACTTAGGCTGCGTTCACACTTAGGCTGCCTTCACACTGCAGGAAGGCTGCCATCACACTGCAGGCAGGAACTTAGGCTGCGTCCACACTGCAGGCAGGAACTTAGGCTGCGTCCACACTGCAGGAAGAAACTTAGGCTGCGTCCACACTGCAGGAAGAAACTTAGGCTGCGTCCACACTGCAGGCAGGAACTTAGGCTGTGTCCACACTGCAGGAAGAAACTTAGGCTGCGTCCACACTGCAGGCAGGAACTTAGGCTGTGTCCACACTGCAGGCAGGAACTTAGGCTGCGTCCACACTGCAGGAAGAAACTTAGGCTGCGTCCACACTGCAGGAAGAAACTTAGGCTGCGTCCACACTGCAGGAAGAAACTTAGGCTGCGTCCACACTGCAGGCAGGAACTTAGGCTGCGTCCACACTGCAGGAAGAAACTTAGGCTGCGTCCACACTGCAGGAAGAAACTTAGGCTGCGTCCACACTGCAGGCAGGAACTTAGGCTGTGTCCACACTGCAGGAAGAAACTTAGGCTGCGTCCACACTGCAGGCAGGAACTTAGGCTGCGTCCACACTGCAGGCAGGAACTTAGGCTGTGTCCACACTGCAGGCAGGAACTTAGGCTGCGTCCACACTGCAGGAAGAAACTTAGGCTGCGTCCACACTGCAGGAAGAAACTTAGGCTGCGTCCACACTGCAGGAAGAAACTTAGGCTGCGTCCACACTGCAGGCAGGAACTTAGGCTGCGTCCACACTGCAGGAAGAAACTTAGGCTGCGTCCACACTGCAGGAAGAAACTTAGGCTGCGTCCACACTGCAGGCAGGAACTTAGGCTGTGTCCACACTGCAGGAAGAAACTTAGGCTGCGTCCACACTGCAGGCAGGAACTTAGGCTGTGTCCACACTGCAGGCAGGAACTTAGGCTGCGTCCACACTGCAGGAAGAAACTTAGGCTGCGTCCACACTGCAGGAAGAAACTTAGGCTGCGTCCACACTGCAGGAAGAAACTTAGGCTGCGTCCACACTGCAGGCAGGAACTTAGGCTGCGTCCACACTGCAGGAAGAAACTTAGGCTGCGTCCACACTGCAGGCAGGAACTTAGGCTGCATCCACACTGCAGGCAGGAACTTAGGTTGTGTCCACACTGCAGGAAGAAACTTAGGCTGCGTCCACACTGCAGGCAGGAACTTAGGCTGCGTCCACACTGCAGGAAGAAACTTAGGCTGCGTCCACACTGCAGGAAGAAACTTAGGCTGCGTCCACACTGCAGGCAGGAACTTAGGCTGCGTCCACACTGCAGGCAGGAACTTAGGCTGCGTCCACACTGCAGGCAGGAACTTAGGCTGCGTTCACACTGCAGGCAGGAACTTAGGCTACGTTCACACTGCAGGCAGGAACTTGGGCTGCGTTCACACTGCAGGCGGCAGGTGGCCCGAATCAGAATATTTTTTGCTCATACAGTATGTGACTCAGATCTGTTGACATAGTATGAACAGCACAAATCATAGAATAGATAGAAATACTTTTATTATCCCGAGGGAAATTTGACACTGCAAATCACTCAACATTAAACATTTAGACAGAACAGGTCACAAATAAGAAATAACAAAAAATCAAATTGCCTAAAAATAGAATAAAATATACAGTAAATAAATACAGTAAAAATATACTGAAGTCTACAGTAGGTGTAATATTGCACAGTGCTGTTTCAAAAGTAAGAGTCCAGGAAGATGGTAACTGTCACTCTGTGATCACATGGAATCTGATCTTTTCAATTCTGATTTGGCACCACTTGTGGTTCTTAAATCCAATACAGGTCTGTCTGATTCTTTGCAACACGACTTCAGTCTGAACAGTCATGTGACTTTCATCATGCGACTTTTACATCACACTAGATTGACATTTGTCACTCTATGTCCATCTTCTTTTATTGTTCATTTGCGCACGTGGGTCAGTTCAGGAGAGTGAGGAATCTGATATTGGGCCGCATACAAAAAAGAATAATAATAATAATGTGAACGGCCAAAAAAAAAAAATCTGATTTAAGCAATACATCAGAATTGAGCACTAAGGCTTGCAGTGTGAACGCAGCTTTATGTTTGGGGACTGGCGTCGGCACAATACTATCTTAAAACCCATTTAAATGTAGCCAACTTTCCACTAGCTGGCTGGGGAAGATATACGTTAGCTAGCAGACTAGTCAAATGTCCATCTCTGCGTGCCTCTGTTAAGTTTGTCTTCAGCCGTATCGGTGGTGGGTTTGTAATGGACCTGTCTCAAGACCTGGTCTCTTCTTGATCCTTCAATCACAACTGTTGCTTCCCTCGTACGTACAAAGTTTTTCCAAGGGAACACTTGTGATTGGAGGATCAAGAAAAAGAGGGCGGGGCTTGAGATGGGTCAATTAGATGGGTGCTGTTTATTTCCCCAGGTTCTGGTTCTTCAAGTTCCTGATCCTGGTCGGCATCACAGTGGGAGCCTTCTTCATCCCCGATGGAACATTTCATACTGGTACCAACACTCCTTAATGAGCACAGTCACAATTCATACTGGTACCAACACTCCTTAACGAGCACAGTCACATTTCATACTGGTACCAACACTCCTTAACGAGCACAGTCACAGTTTATAATTCCATGATCGTCGTTAAATGCTTCATGTAGTATGGGTGATATATAGATCAGAGCAGTTTGTATGGATCATAATAATCAAAAACGCTGAAACTCACGGCAGCTTCCTCTTAGCGATGGGGGATGATACTGGAGCAAACAGATCCCAGTTATGTGATGGGGATCGAGGCGATCCATTTCCGGTTTGTATAATATTAATATATGCCCAAATCATGTCGACAATTGAGTTATAATAATAATAATAATACATCTATTTTATATAGCGCTTTTCCAGGTGCTCAAAGACGCTTTACATGGGCAGGAGAGACAAACTATGGCAAAACAAAAAACAGAACAAAAATAATACATGACAAAAATAAAAAATAAAATAACACCGACAGAATTAGAGGTCAAAAGCAAGATTGAAAAGGTGAGTTTTGAGGGCTGATTTAAAAGATGTCAGGGTGTTTGCATCACGGATATGGCTGGGGAGGGCATTCCAGAGGGAGGGGGCAGCAACAGCAAAGGCCCTGTCGCCCCAGGTCCGGAGCCTGGTCGTGGGAGGTGTTAGGAGGTTGGCATCTGCAGACCTAAGGCGACGGGTGGGCGTGTGACGGTGGAGGAGGTCGGACAGGTAGGGAGGGGCAAGGTTGTTGAGGGCTTTAAATGTGATGAGTAGTATTTTAAAATGTATCCTGTATTTGATTGGAAGCCAGTGGAGGTCGTGGAGGACAGGGGTGATGTTATGGCAACGATCCATATCCACGGTGTGGGTCTTGAGTCCTGCGACGATAAACGAGTGGCCGGACGGACCGAGCTCCAACGGGCATATCCGGTTTGGCAACTCGCCGATCAGCTACCAGGTGGCAGTATTGAAGCGTTGCAGAGTTGTGCTGGCTCAGACAGCATCAGACCAGCCTCCGTGATGGAAATATGAATACCATGCAGGCCTGTACAGTGCGACATATATATCGCACGTGCTACAGCAACAGCGGTCTGTGCGATGGATGGATTTACTTCAGTAGCACTGGTGCGATAGGGATTCGGTTCATATAGATACTCTTATTTTGAAAATCCTGTAGCGGGTCTCATTTCTGCCCACGCGCAGCTCCAGCTAGGCTCCGAAAGCTAGCAACGTTCAGGTGCATATGATAATCTTATTTTGAAAAAACTCTTGTGACAACTCGACGAGTCATATCCGCCCTATCCGTGCGCCTTCTGCAAGCAGAGCAGCGCGTTGGTCGGTTGGTGCTACACGTCCCGAAATAAGTCTGTGGTGTTTTTTTTTTTCTCGCAGCGGGTCAAATGCATCTACATGCTTTGCACCGTCGCCATTCCTTTATGCGCACATCGCCCGAAATTAACGTTTATGTACCATTACAATCACTACAACGTTAGCAAGCTAACAAGCTAATCCTGATCAGAGGCAGAGCCAGCAGACACAGTGTGGGCTGGGGAAAGGGAAATGGGGGGGCACTCTCTCCCCTTCCCTGTGTGTGTGTGTGCGTGCGTGCGTTTGGAAAGATGATGAAGTCACTAGTCAGGACAGGAGTATATTATAGTAAACTGAGGATGGACAGATAATGTTGATATTCAAATATAAACAAGTTTCGAGAGGAGTGGAAGTTTGAAGACAGACTAGACTACAATATGATGCGGGGGTGGTGAGTTGAAACAGTGTGTGTGAATGAATGAATGAAAACTTTATTTAACAGATTGCAGAATGGGTACAGTACAGTACGGCTCAATACACACAATTGTTAAGGGGATGCAGACCTGAGAAAGACGTTTGTCTTGTTTACATCAGGGTCCCCCATTGTGTGTGTGTGTGTCCCAACCGACCCCACTTCTATGTTTCAATAAATTATTTGCATTTAAAACTATTAACGCTGACTCATTCCTTCAGTCCACTCAAAATTATGCTAATATTCCTTATGTTGTTTATGATATTAATTGAAAATAGCATATGAGAGTATCATAGTAATAATAACACATGGCGATATACTAAATGACAGCCAAACATGGCACTGCAACTAAATAACACAAATACAATAGGCACATTTGTGACTGTTACAAATATAACACGTTTTATACTTGTGCTACAAGATTTTGGCCTGTGCTACAAAACTATCAACCTCTGTAGCACCAGTGCTATGTGCAAAAAAAGTTAACGTACAGCCCTGCCATGGCGAAAATATGAAATATGATCAGAATAACGTTGTACGCCGTGATCTGGCAGAATTCGCATGAACTTGAAACACGTCGTAAGCCGTTTCCGGCGGAGAAAGTGTTAACGAACACAGTCCCATTTAGTCAAACAGGAATAATAACTCAACTGGTTACTAAATAGGGATGGGCAAAACTCACAGAATTGCTGTTCAATGGTCACTGGGAACTAGGGATGTCCCGATCACATTTTTTTGCTCCCAATCCGATCCCGATCATGTGATTTTGAGTATCTACCGATACCGATCTTTCCCGATCCGATCAACAATTTTTTTTTTTTTTTTTTTTTTTATTATCCCAATTTCTCACATTACATTCACCCTGAATGTTGACGTTATCCAGGTGAAAAGTTAACTTCATTCAAGCGAGGCATTGCAATCCTTGACATAAATCATTTGATGTATAATTAAATCAAAGGAAATGCGTTTGGGTCTGAGAGTGTGGCTGGTCTGCCGTTCTGCAGCTGGATACTATTGGTTTGTTTTGGCAATTCTTCTGCTCTGTGTGACTATAAATAAATGAATGATGATATGCAATTTAAAACCAAAACTAAGGCCTCAGTATGAGTTTAAGACGTGAACATGGTCATGTTTGTTGAATAAAAAAAAAAAAAAAAAAAAAAATTTAAATAAAAGAATTTGCCGATCCCGATCTTCGGAAAATCACGGGCCTGATCACGTGATTTTCCGAAGATCGGGATCGGCAAAAAAAATAAAAAAAATGTTTACTTTTTTTTTTTATTCAACAAACATGACCATGTTCACGTCTTAAACTCATACTGAGGCCTTTGTTTTGGTTTTAAATTGCATATCATCATTCATTATTATACTGGGAACTATTCCAATACTAATCTAACTTGAGATAATCAAGCGAGCTAGCTGGCTGCTGTCATTGCTAACAGTCTGTTAGATATGTGCGAGTCGCAGCAGGCTAACAATATTTCCAGGAACAAAAGCATTAATTCCAAAAGTTACATTGTTGATTCTTGAAATGTCTGATAGAGTTTTTTACCGAATGTTCAACGGTAGGGGTGTAATGATTCTACCCCACAACGATTCGATTTGATTACGATTCTTCAGGCAATGACTCAATGCATCATGAAATATCTTCATTTGACCATGATTCGATGCGATACATTTTCGATCAGTTAATTCCCCCAAAACATTTGAATACACAAATGTGGCTGGGGGAACTAATTCAATCAGCATGAATGTACTATATAGGTCTATAATAGGGGTATAAATATTTGACCCCACTTCGATTCGATTACGATTCTTCAGGCAACGATTCAATATTCATTTGACCACGATGCGATACGATTCGACCTTAGGATCGATGCATTGTTACACCCCTATTCAACGGTGTAACAGTTAATAGGGTCCCCTCCCAATACAATACACAGTGTAGGTGCCTGTAAAAACGAGCAAAAATATATTCTTTGAGACAAAGCGATATTCGCATAAACTATTAAAATTTTCTTTTTATTCAACAAATATTTGAAAATGTATGCCCATCACTAGTACTGAATGGACAGGAATATACACTGGCTTAACACATTGGGCGCCAGAGGTCGTTGTGGGCGTATGGCCGTGTGTGCCAGCGCTGTAATGAATGGGGATACATGCCGATGTTTGCAGTGCTAAAACTATATTAAATATTATAGCTATGGATCTAATAATATAGTCAATTGTCATTGAGTTTCTTCCGGTCAAGATGCAAAAAAGAGATCATTTTTTCATCCATACGTTCCCGTTTTATACCGTGGTAAATATGAGTATAGTTTTAGAGTAATTCTGTGTAATCCCAGGAAACGCAGCTAAACAGCGTTTTAGTGCATTTCACTAGGAACCGTGCCATTCCTCGCTTGGATCAACAATCAATCTGAAATCAACGCTAGATTATCGGTATTATGTTTCATCATGCATGAAAGGGTGGGGGGGGGGGGGTTCTATGCTTCAATCGTCACCAACGGCATACGTTGTGGAGTAACGTTGCAGGACACACACGGATCACAACGAAGGCATGCTCGGATCAATGCAAGATTGATACCATATAGCACTTACCTTGACTAGGATGTACTGCAAAAATAATATTCCAATTATCTTATCGCCATTCCAAGTATTGATGTCGATCGTGTTACCAAGATAATCCACCAAAGTACATGAATCCACGGTGCTTGATTCTCCCCAATCCATGCGTTATAAACGTTACTACTGCCCGAGTACGAAAACCCGGACCGGACTTGTTAGATCAACCTACAGGCTGAGCCAGAGAGAATCCAAGGATGTGCAATACCGGGCGTTAGGTGGCGGTATTGGACCTTTGCGATCTCAGAACCATTCCCAATGATAACATCAGGCTGGATGGATGGATTAACTCCTGGGGGAGTTAACTCCCCAAGGGGATCAATAAAGGAATATCTTATCTTATCTTATCTTATCTTATGAATGGAAATATCGAATAAAAGAAATAACGATGAAAACCCGACATTTCTCGGGTTTGGCGCCCAACGTTCGGCGAGTTAACCCGACTTATCTCGGGTCTGGCGTCCAATGTGTTAATCATTTGCCAGTGACTCTGAAACTGGAATATTAGGTCTCGGGGATTGAGGACATCTGATCGGCTTGTGCTTAATGTTTACTTGCTCATATTCTTTAAAAAAAATCTTTTTATCAAATATTTATATTTTTCCATTTTAAACATAAAACAAGGCATCACAATACAGTAATAATAATAATAATAATAATAATAATAATAATAATAATAATAATAATAATAATAATAATAATAATAATAATAATAATAATAATAATAATAACAAGACCACAAACTAGCACAACAATAATAATAGCAACAATAATGACATTAGCAATAATACAAATAATAAATACAGAACATAAAAACCAACTTGTACTATTACAGACACCACAAAATTAATTTCCACCTCCCCACCCCAGGACTCCCGGACCCCCCAGGACCAACACCCCAACCCAGCTCCGCTGCTAGATAGTGGCCTTTACTTTATCGGCCGCTGCGACCCACGGCTCAATGCTGGCCTGTTCCACCCCAATTACACATGCAGTAGAGATGTTCATATAGATTACTCTCATCTTGTTCATATTCTTATAGTCAGAGTTAATTATATTAATGATTATTTATGATAAATATATGAATAATAATAATATTATTTACACTGCCTATTTAGCTTTACTTTAATTTGATTGCCTATATTTATGTCTTTCTACTATTACCCTGCCCATACCTGTACCTCCCCTCCCCCATGCTGCTATTACGCCTATATCAATAAAGGAATATCTCATCTCATATTATCTTATTGTCTCTCCTCTGTCTCTCCTCTGTCTGTCCTCTGTCCCCAACAGTGTGGTTTTACTTCGGAGTGGTGGGATCCTTCATCTTCATCCTCATCCAGCTCATCCTCCTCGTTGACTTTGCTCATTCCTGGAACGAGCTGTGGGTGGAGAAGTATGAAAACGGAGACAACAAGTGCTGGTTTGCAGGTAAAGTAGAGATTTACTTTCATTTCAAACCTTTATTTAAACTCGAAAGGCAACTGAGGTTCCCCTCATTTACAGTCACGTCTAGTTTACATACAGAAATTAGCACAAAAAATCATATTTGATTAGATTAAAATGTATTGTCATCATACAGCACAAGTACAGTATAACAAAAACAAGTTCGGCATCCGACCAGAGTGCAAATGTAACAGTAAAGTGCAACAGCAATATATACAATGTATACAGTGATTAAACTGGGCATAAAATATACAAATTAGTACTACTGAGTAATAGTACAAGACAAGATACAAGATACTTTAATGCCACACAACGATGGTTGGTGGTAATTGTTTGCGGTACGGATTGTTAGGCACTGGTTACATCAACATGAAACATCAGACATCAAACATCAAAAACGCCCACCTCCCAATCCCCACAATAAATACATATATACATAGATACATACAGGACAGTCATGGTAACAGTGTCAGTCAGTGACAGATGCTTGCCCGTCTGTCCAAAGGGGGGCGGGCCAGGGTGTTCAGTGTTCGGACTGCTGTGGGGAAAAAACTGTTTGTGAAGCGTGTGTGTCTGGTTAGAATGGACCTGTAGCGACCTGAGGGCATGTGCTGGAATAAGTGGTGTGCTGGGTGGGAGGGATCGTTGACTATTTTACCAGAGCGGGTGACTGTGCGTGAGGTGTAGATGCAGTCCAGAGAGGGGAGGGGGCAGCCAATTATTTTGGAGGCTGTCTTGGTGATGCGTTGGAGTTTGTGTTTGGTGTGTTTATCAGTGGAACCGTACCAGACTGATGGATGAGGTGAGGATGCTTTGAATTATGGCAGTGTAGAATTGGACCAGCAGGCGTTGTTGGACTCTGTACTTCCTCAGTTGCCTGAGGAAGTACAGGCGCTGCTGGGCCTTTTTGATGATGGCAGTGGTGTTAATGTCCCATTTGAGTTTATTGCTGATGTGGGTGCAAAGGAACTTGAATGATTCAGTTAGGAGATGGTTATCTGGAGTATGGTAAGTCCTGAAGTCTATGGCAATTTCCATGGTTTTGGAGGTGTTGAGCAGGAGGTTGTTGGATGAGCACCACCTCACTGCTCTGTCCACCTCCTGCTGGTAAATGGACTCGTCGTTGTTGGAGATGAGGCCCAGGATGGTGGTGTCGTCGGCGTATTTGAAGGCCTTGACTGAACTATCATGGGGGGGTGAATTGGTTAGTGTAGAGGGAGAAGAGCCAAGGGGAAAGGACGCAGCCCTGGGGGGCCCCAGTACTGAGGGTCAGAGGGCGGGATGATTTGTTGTTTACTTTGACTGTTTGGGTTCTATTGCTGAGGAAATTGAGGATCCAGTGGTTGATGGTTGGGTTGATGTCAATGTCCTGTAGTTTATGGAACAGATTATTGGGGGAGATGGTGTTAAAAGCTGAGCTGAAGTCAATAAACAGGATACGGGTATAGGTGTTAGGGGTTTCCAGGTGCTGTAGAGTGTGGTGGAGAGCCAGGTTGATGGCGTCCTCTACTGACCTGTTGGCACCTGTTAGTGCCAATCAGATGTATGTACATAGTTGTAGTATTAATATGTACAGGGATACAGGGATAAAAACACTATGGTAGTAGTCATACTGGTCAGCAGTGTATATTAATATGAATATAAAATCATACAGCATATAAAATCATAACAATAAGACAACAAGATGAGGTAAAAAGTAAGTGTTGTGAAGGGCCAGATTAAACCGAATATATATATTTATTATATATATATATTTAATTGTATTTGTATATTCTCTAATATTCCTTGATATCCCTTGTATATTCCTTGTACAATATGCATTGAATATCCATTCTAGCCTACTGAACATCCCATAATAGTCTCCATTCTACTATTGGTCGAGACCTTGGTGCCAGGCTGCCATACCCCCCAGACCCAGTTCAAACGTACCGCTCAACATGTACGAACAAGTCCTAGTTCCGCGTAGGAATCTGGCTACCGCACCACTAACGGTACTATTTGTTCATAGTGCGTATATATACTGCGCTACTAAAGTAGGACTTCCTTTTTAGTCCAGTTTCTTACCCTCCAATAGAGTGACAGACGTAAAGCCTCCCCGCGACGCCACGTGTGGGAGTAAGGCCAAGTTCGGCCTACCATCGGTATTGAGACATCGTGTATATTAATATTTGAATAGTCATATTTGGCACTATATCGTCGAGTTGGACGTAGTCTATTAAGCTAATAATAGTCTATTCATATGTAGTGCTTCGTGCGGTGAGAATACTATCGTAGTCAGTACCCCATCGTTTCGGGCAGAGAACTGGCTGCTTATCCAGGGTGGCCGACCCCATGTGAGGCTGCACCCGAGGAGCCCCAGAGCCGACGAGCGAGTGGACCTGCATACCGGATTATTCTACCGACGACAGCCCGCCTTCCCAGGCACGGATTATGCTTTGTATACAGTGATTATTCTATGGATAAAGACCAACACTGCCGTGTGTTGGAAACCCCCCCCCGGAGAGGACGACAGGTGAGGAGACGCTCTACACGACGAGGTCGCTTCACGTCTCTCCATTGTGGACCGAAGGAAGCCGGCCCACAGAGAGTCCAACTGCTTTCATCTGTGGATCGAGGATCGCTGAGGCACTCCCAGGATACCCTCGGCCAGACGGATACAGCCAGACTCTACCCCCCCCCCCCCTTCTCCAGTTGTCTTACAAGCGACCGGAATTCCCCCCTAGTGTATCCAGTTCTATAATCATTAAAGTATCATTGCTATTATTCCTTAACTATTCCAGGTCGTATATGTACCACCTGCGCCTTCAGAGATTGGACATTCTCTATTGATATACCGACGAATACTCTTTGCCATAAAAGTGCATACTATTTCAATTCATAAATGTAATTAAGTGATTAAGTGCTTGCTCTACACACCATCGCTGTGTAGGAATAAAGACCTATTTCTAATTCGTACATTTGTGTTGGATCCGTTTCATCTACGTGACAGTGTTCATCATAATATATTTATGCCGAGTACTGGGTGGCCGAATATTAAGTACAAAGGTAGTGGTAGTAAGTATCATATCTAACAATACAGTCAGGGAATTGTACCCCTCAGTTACAATTGGTCCTTCGAGCCGGAGGGTAATTAGTGTAATATTAATATAGTGTTATTAATATTGAAATGGCCTATGATGAACACTCCACGAAACGATCCTCCTAACCAACGCCCGCAGCGCGAACGACGGCTCCCTCAGTACTTAGAGGCTTACGCTGTCAGTCAACAACCTAGTCTTCTACTAACAGTAAACGCGGTAAAACTAGAAAGTAAAAGTATGTCTAACCCCAACGCCCAGACTACCCCGACCATAGAGGCCCCTACGGGTTCTAATGTAACTGACCAAGTTCACGGTGGGGACCAGTGGGAACCAGACATGACTTCACACCCCGCCAGTACTGAAGAAGTAGTCCCCGATGAGTCCCGGGAGGAATACAACGCTACCGAGAGAGAACTCGGCACGGAAGAAGACGGGGAGAGCACCGTGGAGATAGAGCTCCAAGGCTCCGCAAGGAGTACCCCGAGGGAAGGCTCCCCTATACAACCGCCTTCCCCCAGCGAGGCAGAGAGGACCCTACAGCAGGCCTTCCTCATCAGCCTGAACGCCGCTGCTGAACGCGACCGACTGCAGATCCAGCAGCGGAGCGAAGAAGAGCATATACGTCTAGAAATAAGACGCATTCAGAGGGAAGAGAATGTGGCCCGAGACCGAGCAGACAGCCAGCGAGCAGCTGCTGGTGCTCTACGGGACGCAGAGCGCGACAGACAGCAAGCGCAACTAATAGAACAGCTGATCAGACGGACAACACCCTCTCCCTCCGCCAGAGGCTCCAGGAACTCGTCTAGACACACCTCCAGGGCGGCATCCCCTAGCCGAGTAAACAACCCTGAACTTGACCAACAGACGAGGTCTATACCCCCCACAGACCACCTCCCCCCACCGGTCCAAGCGAGACCTAGCAACCGGGAAGGAGCAGCATATCCTGTGGAGAGGCTAAACCAGAGACTACAAGCACTGGATGACCTAACTGAAGACGAAGAGGAAGAGGAGGAGAACCACGCCCGACGACAGCACAGTACTCTACCGGACCAGGAGGTCCGGTACAGCCCAGGCTATACTCCCGCGGAGCTGCGCTACAGACCCCCGACTCTATACCCGGGTGAGCACGACGCACGACCCGCACCGAGGAACAGCACCTGGACAAGCGGGCCATGGTACACTGCCGGTACCAGCCCATACCAAGGAGCGGGAGGAGACTCGCCTAGGAGGCCTCTCCCCCAACGCTCGCCGATGTATCCACAGTCAGCGTCATACATTGGCCCGCCTATGGTACCCGACTTCACCCAAGAGAACCGGGCCCAGTATACAGAACTCCGCATGTGTCTGGAGACCATGTTGGTGGATGTATTGGATGAACGCCATAAATACGCCATCCTACTGAAGCACTTAAAGGTACCCCGCGCACATAATATAGCGCTCGCCTACGCGACTTCCACCACCCCATACACAGCAGCGCTGGTAGCATTGGACCAGAGGTATGGGCGCATATGGGATTACGTGATCCAGGAGATCAGACACATCGACCGCTTACCCCCAGCAATAGACAATCGAGCACTGGACGACCTGTCCATCAGAGTGCAGTCCCTGGTAGGGATGTTGGGAGCGCAGAGAGAGAAGGGGAGGCATGAACTTTACGCCAACTCAAATGTGGAAAGGATCTTGGAGAAGCTGCCGCCCGCTCGACAGGAGCGTTTTAGGCGGCAGAGAGACCACCGAGACCCGAATGGCCCCGAACCGAACCTCCTCGATCTAGCAGACTTCCTGGCGAGAGAAGTCAGCAGCCTACGGCTAGATACATTCGGACAGAGCACCCCTGGCTCCAGAGAAGGAACCAGACGACTAAATGATGGAAGAAGATCGGTGACTGTGATGCACCAATCGGAGTCAGTACCGAGCAGCAGGAGCCACAGTACCCCCTCCAGAACGGAGAAGTGGAAGATAGTGTGCCCCTACTGTGAGAAAGAACACTGGCTAGCGCAATGTGACTCCTTCCCCAAGCTGAACGCGGAGGAAGCAAGTCAATGGATAAAGTCCAACAAGCGCTGTTTTCGCTGTGCGCGCTCACACATGGCAGCCGAATGCTGCTTAAAGAAAAGGTGCACCAAGTGCGATGGAGCCCACCTGGACATACTTCACGACAGTAACAGACGGCGCCCTTCACCCGCACCATCCAGCAGCAAAGCGAGCGTCATGTACATCGATCCCGCCAGCAGCAGTGGAGCCCGAGTACTCCTAAAAGTAGTGCGTGTGACACTAAGCTACCAGAATAAAGTCCTGGACACTTACGCCGTCCTCGATGACGGGTCAGAGAAGACCCTTCTGCTCGCCTCCGCTGCGGCCCAGCTAGGGCTGCGGGGAAGCGAAACCCAAATGACAATTCGGACAATAAGACGAGATTTGAAGACGATAAAGGGCGAGAATGTCTCATTCTCTATCGCAGCAAGCGGCCAGCCTGAGCGACGGTACCAGATTACAGACGCTTTCACCAGCCAAGAAATAGGACTGTCGCGGTACACATACCCCGTCGCCAAGCTGATGGAGAAATATGCACATCTGCGCAAGTTACCGATCCCGCTCATAGACAATGCTATGCCGACCCTGTTGATAGGCTCCGACCATGCAGACCTCATTGTCCCGATAGACCGGGTTCATACCGGACCCCGAGGCTGTCCTGCAGCAGTCGAGACCCGTTTGGGATGGACTCTCCAAGGCCCGCTCGCCAAATCTCTCAACCGAAGTACAGCCACTAGATGTCTCCACTCCCGAGTCACAGAGGGAGAAACCGCACTCCTGCAACACGTAGAGCGGTTATGGACCTTGGAACAAATGCCCTTTAAGAACGGAAAGAAAGACATTCGCTCTAAAGATGACATTTACGCCATTCACCTCCTCGAGACAGGGACCAAGAGAGTCCCGGTCAACGGCGTGTTGAGATACGCCACGCCACTCCTGCGGCGAGAAGGAATGCCTACTTTCCACGCCAAGACAGACGCCACAGAACGGTACCTGCTGAACACGGAGCGGCGCTTAGCCAAGAACCCCGCCCAAGAGAGTGTATACCGCGCTGAGATTGAGAAGCTCATCACAGCGGGACACGTCACAAAGATGGACATTAAAGAGGCTGACCAGACCACTGAATCGTGGTACGTGCCTCACCACAAGGTCCATCACAACGGTAAAGACCGCATAGTATTTAACTGCAGCTACCAGATCGGATCCCAAAATCTGAATAAAGAGTTACTGCCCGGTCCCACACTCGGCCCCTCCCTACTCGGCGTTCTACTCCGCTTCCGCCAGGAAAAGGTGGCCATCAGCGGGGACATTAAAGGAATGTTCCTGCAGGTGAGATTAGTAGAGGAGGACAAGCCCCTGTTACGGTTCCTATGGAGAGAGAAGCCAGGAGATGAGCACCCAGCCATCTACCAATGGGAAGTCCTCCCCTTCGGAACGACGTGCAGCCCCTGCGGTGCTACATTTGCACTACAGAAACATGTAGCAGAGGACCCAGCAGCGGACGAAGAGGTCTGACACAGCGTAAAGAACAGCTTCTACGTAGACAACTGTCTACAAAGCCTTTCAACCCAGGAAGAAGCCGAGGCTCTCCTGATTAAACTCCGCGCCTCATTGATCAAAGGCGGCTTTGATCTCAGGCAGTGGGCCAGCAGCGATCCGCAAGTACTGCGCAGCCTCTCCTCCGAGGACAAGGCAGCCAGCAGCGAGACCTGGATGGCTACAATCCCGGGAGAAGCCCAGGAGATGACCCTGGGATTGGTGTGGCGATTCAAAACAGATTCGCTTCACTACAGACACAAGCCCCTGACTACGGAGCAGGGAAGGCCGGCGGCGGCGCCGACCACCAGACGGAGTGTGTACACAACACTCGCCCGACAATATGACCCGCTAGGATGTATTCTACCGTACACCACCAGGGCAAAAATGATTGTACGAGCATTGTGGGACAAGGACCAGGGCTGGGACGACCCCATTCCCGCACACCTTGCATCCACCTGGAGAGAGTGGGAGATGGAGCTCCACTCACTCCCAGTCGTTAATATGCGCCGAAGCTACTTCCCACCCACGGTGAGGCCAGAGACATGTAAAATGGACTTACACGTCTTCAGTGACGCCTCAGAGGTCGCATACGGATCAGTAGCCTACTTGCGGGCCCAAGAAGAGGGGGGAGAGATCTACACAGCATTTGTCCTCGCCCGCTCGAGAATAGCCCCACGCAAGCAACAATCTATCCCACGCCTAGAGCTCTGCGCAGCCCTAGCCGGAGCGCACCTAGCCACGCTCATCCAACGTGAGCTCACCATACCGGTGTCTAGAACAATCCTGTGGTCAGATTCCACGACAGTACTCGCCTGGATCAAATCGGACTCATGCAAGTACAAAGTCTTCGTGGGAGTCAGAGTCACCGAGATTCAAGACTTAACCGAAGAGTTAACCGGAGAAACAGAGTGGCGCTACGTTGATACAAAACAGAACCCAGCTGACGTCATCACCCGGGGAATGCCCCTAGATGACCTCACCCGTCGCAATGTCTACAGTGACGGCCCAGCATTCCTAAAGCTCCCGGAAGGAGAGTGGCCCTCGCCTATCCCGAGGGAAGCCAGTCAGGAGGAGGCTGAGAATAAGAAGCCTGTGTTCTGTGGATTGAGCACTGTTATCTCCGCAGACCCCAACATAGATGATTGCACTACCATAGAGAGTGCACAACAAAGCAGTTTCCTACTGCACTACCTACCGTCTCTACAGACCCGCCAGAAGTGGGTAAAGGAGAGAGACAATTTGACAGAAGGAACAGTCGTCATGATTATTGATCAATCACTGCCCAGAGCTATGTGGCCGGCCGGCCGCGTAAGCAAAGTGATCACCGGTGCCGACGGCAAGGTCCGAGCAGCTGAAGTGCTTGTCCAGGGTCGCACTTACACCCGTCCCGTGGCGAGGCTCATAGAACTGCCCCGACTCCCAGACACAATCGATGATGACCATGACCCTATAACCCTATGACTTTGTGAAGTTGACTGACCCCTACAGCAAACCCTTATGTGTAAATAGACAACGCGATTAATCTGTCTCTGCTTAACTGATTAGGTCTGGGACCAATCAGGGGGTGGCTGTTGTGAAGGGCCAGATTAAACCGAATATATATATTTATTATATATATATATTTAATTGTATTTGTATATTCTCTAATATTCCTTGATATCCCTTGTATATTCCTTGTACAATATGCATTGAATATCCATTCTAGCCTACTGAACATCCCATAATAGTCTCCATTCTACTATTGGTCGAGACCTTGGTGCCAGGCTGCCATACCCCCCAGACCCAGTTCAAACGTACCGCTCAACATGTACGAACAAGTCCTAGTTCCGCGTAGGAATCTGGCTACCGCACCACTAACGGTACTATTTGTTCATAGTGCGTATATATACTGCGCTACTAAAGTAGGACTTCCTTTTTAGTCCAGTTTCTTACCCTCCAATAGAGTGACAGACGTAAAGCCTCCCCGCGACGCCACGTGTGGGAGTAAGGCCAAGTTCGGCCTACCATCGGTATTGAGACATCGTGTATATTAATATTTGAATAGTCATATTTGGCACTATATCGTCGAGTTGGACGTAGTCTATTAAGCTAATAATAGTCTATTCATATGTAGTGCTTCGTGCGGTGAGAATACTATCGTAGTCAGTACCCCATCGTTTCGGGCAGAGAACTGGCTGCTTATCCAGGGTGGCCGACCCCATGTGAGGCTGCACCCGAGGAGCCCCAGAGCCGACGAGCGAGTGGACCTGCATACCGGATTATTCTACCGACGACAGCCCGCCTTCCCAGGCACGGATTATGCTTTGTATACAGTGATTATTCTATGGATAAAGACCAACACTGCCGTGTGTTGGAAACCCCCCCCCCGGAGAGGACGACAGGTGAGGAGACGCTCTACACGACGAGGTCGCTTCACGTCTCTCCATCGTGGACCGAAGGAAGCCGGCCCACAGAGAGTCCAACTGCTTTCATCTGTGGATCGAGGATCGCTGAGGCACCGAGCCGCACAACCGTGGGTTCTCCCAGGATACCCTTGGCCAGACGGATACAGCCAGACTCTACCCCCCCCCCCCTTCTCCAGTTGTCTTACAAGCGACCGGAATTCCCCCCTAGTGTATCCAGTTCTATAATCATTAAAGTATCATTGCTATTATTCCTTAACTATTCCAGGTCGTATATGTACCACCTGCGCCTTCAGAGATTGGACATTCTCTATTGATATACCGACGAATACTCTTTGCCATAAAAGTGCATACTATTTCAATTCATAAATGTAATTAAGTGATTAAGTGCTTGCTCTACACACCATCGCTGTGTAGGAATAAAGACCTATTTCTAATTCGTACATTTGTGTTGGATCCGTTTCATCTACGTGACAGTGTTCATCATAATATATTTATGCCGAGTACTGGGTGGCCGAATATTAAGTACAAAGGTAGTGGTAGTAAGTATCATATCTAACAATACAGTCAGGGAATTGTACCCCTCAGTTACAGTAAGTATAACATTAATTAAAACACGTACAACTTGATGGAAGGTTGGAGATCAAGGTTTTAAACTGCAGCAGAGGGGAGAATATCGAGCTTTATTAAGGACTGTTGGAATTCATTCCATGAGCTAAGGGGCATCATAGTGAAATGCAGATTTACCCTGTTCAGAGCAAACTCAGGGGATCTTATAGGAACACGTCTAGGCACAGCCTAGGCATTGTCCAACTAACACCTCTCCCGAAGGCTAACCGGCCATGTCCGCTTCCATTCATTGTGCTAAGCTAGGCTAACGTGCAGCCAGATAGCTTTCTACTGAACACACAGAGAGGAAACTGGTATCTATCTTCTTGTCTCTCTCTGGAGAAGACGGTAAGCTAATTTCCCAAAATGTTGGTGTGTTCCTTTAACTCAGCAGACTCAGCTGATCTCTGTCGTGCCAACAGCAACACTTCTGTGTGTGGAAGCAGCCGTAGGCCACAATAACTCAAGTGCAGCTCTGTTCTGCTCCCAATGTTTGCAGGATTCTAAAAGTAAACGTTAATCGTACAGCCTCAGGGCTCCAGGGTGCGACTGTTTTGGTCGCATTTTGGCTATAACACATGCATTATGCAAAGACCAGCCCCGATCTGCCTCTGATTGGCTCTGATCATCACCCTGAAATTTGTTCGATGACACGCGCGGAAAAACATGATCCAATTCTCAGCGGAGTTCTCACTCGCTGTCTCTCTTGCTCACGGCTGCTGCTGCTGCACGCCTTGCCCCCCCCCCCCCCTCCCCCTCACAGACCCATGTCAACAAATGCTCCGGCAGAGTTGAGCGCACCTCGAGTGATACTAGCTAACGTTACTGTTTAAACAAAATTACCCAGTCAACTATTCACTTTAGTTTAATACATGAGTTATTGTCTAACGTTATCTAGCTGGCTAGCTACTGATAGCTCCTGATATCAACGTCTGATATCATCATTTTGGCAATAGTTTTCGCAGTAGTTGGCTAGTGTTGGCTAACTAGCTATCGTTGTTCCGTGAGCTAACGTTAGCTACCTAGCTAACGTTACTGTTTAAACAAAATTACCCAGTCAACTATTCACTTTTGTTTAATACATGATGCATTGTCTAACGTTATCTAGCTGGCTAGCGGTAGCTACAGATAGCTCCTGATATCAATGTCTTATAACATCATTCGTTTTTGCAGCTGTTGCCTAATTAGCTATCGTGTTTCATAGCTGTAACTTAACACTGAGAACATCTTATAAGTTTCAGTTAATAGGAAAATACTTTGACTATAATGGTCAGAAGTAAATTAACTTAGATACTGTTATGCTCAACACCCAGTACTATTCACTTTACTTAATTTCTAAGATTAGATTAGATAATTTAGACAGGACTTTGAGAATGCCGGGAGTAGACCTACAGTATAATACTGCCAGCTGCTATAAGAAAACCAAAAACGATCCTTATCGGCAGTGTATCGGCCGATATGACTCATAGACGATCGGTGATCAGTATCAGTGGCAAAAAACGTGATCTGGGCATCCCTAGTATTCATCCACAATCTATAGCTCAACATGAATATATCCGCAATTAATTGTAAAAAAAAATAAAAATTGCTGAATTTTATTTCAACCAAAAATGCTTAACAAATAATGTTAGTGATGGAAGGGAACTCATTTTGTGCAAAAATGGAAAGCTTTCCAAATGTTCATGAGGTAGAATTGTTACAATAGCCGATAATCCATTTTCCCAAAGATAAATCCCTATACGGGTGGACCTCGCAGGCGGTCCAAAGTGACGTCAGACTACACCTCCCTATTTAGGAGCAAATTATTTGCATGATTAAAAACGATGGTTCGAACATCCGTTCGAAAAAACCCTGGCGAATGTTCGAATCCCAAAAACAGGCTTGGGACAGCTCTAACTGGAGCTGAGCTGAATGTACATAAAAAAGTGAAGGATTGGACTTTGCGAGCTAATTGTAAACTGAGGAAAACTCAAATAAACCATGTGAACTTTGGAAATGACTCAATAATCAACTAGGCTGCAGTAAAAAACTTAAAACCAGGTTCTCAAACATAAACATAAAGACGGACAACACGCTCATCACAGACAAGCTGGATGTAGCCAATTACTTAAACACTTTCTTCACAAACATAGCCACAACACTGGTAAACAAACTAACCTCCCACTCAGGGCATTATGGGGTAGAACACATAGTAGCATACTACAAGAACCTAGGCGTCCACAAAGACGACTTCAAACTAGAAATGGTAACTACAGATGAGGTACTCAAAAGACTGAGCGCCCTCCAACCGAACAAGGCCACTGGCCATGACAACATCCCCTCCAAATTCCTCAGAGACTCAGCAGCCGCCATCACCCCAGTCATCACAAACATAATAAACCTCTCCATAAAACAGGGACACGTCCCCAAGGACTTCAAAATTGCGAGAGTAACACCCCTGCACAAAAAGGGCAGCAAATTAGACCCAGGCAACTACCGCCCTGTTTCTATCCTTACATTACAGGTCGAAAAGTACCTTGCGGAAAAAAAGTACGAATTCCAATCTGGCTTCAGAACATCCCACTCCACTGACACATGCCTTCTCTATTTGAACGACCACATCGAACAAGAGGTGTGGACGCGGGCAAATACTGCGGCATGGTCATGCTGGACCTACAAAAGGCCTTCGACACTGTCAATCACACCATTCTGATTGACAAGCTAAAAGCAATTGGTTTTAATAGTCTATCAGTGAGCTGGATACAATCCTACCTGGAGGCGTGAATACTTTCCCCAAGGCAGTTGTCCTTCCGCGTTCGGTTTACGCGGCCTGATTGGCCACTGACGCTTCTCTCAGCGCCCAATCGCGTTAGCCCTACTATCGCCTAACTACTCGCTCAATACACTCGCTCAATATACTAAAACTAACTATCACTCAACTCACTATCTCTCAACTAGACTAAATATAGCCTATAGAACAGATTTGTACAGCCTAACGTTAATATAGAGAGATGAAAACAATACGTTATTTATATATTGTTATGTATAGAGAGATGAAAACAATACGAGAAAATGGGCGAGGACTATTGATGTGAGAGATGAAAACAATACGTTATTTATATATTGATGTGATATCGATTGATATGATAGCGCATTACGTTAATATAGAGAGATGAAAACAATACGAGGAAATGGGCTACGTTAATATAGAGAGATGAAAACAATACGAGGAAATGTGCGAGGACTATTGATGTGAGAGATGAAAACTATACGTTATTTATATATTGATGTGATGTCGATTGATATGAATAGCGCGTTACGTTAATATAGAGAGATGAAAACAATACGAGGAAATGGGCTACGTTAATATAGAGATGAAAACAATACGAGGAAATGGGCGAGGACTATTGATGTGAGAGATGAAAACAATACATTATTTATATATTGATGTGATGTCGATTGATATGAATAGCGTGTTAAACAATACGAGGAAATGGGCGAGGACTTGGGCTGTGGAACTGAAAGCTAGCGATTGGGCGCTGAGAGAAGCGTCAGTGGCCAATCAGGCCGCGTAAACCGAACGCGGAAGGACAACTGCCTTGGGGAAAGTATTCACGCTACCTGGAGGGGAGAGAACAGATGGTGGAGGTAAACGGTACCCTATCCCCCCCCCTCCCAGTGAGCTGTGGTGTTCCACAAGGAAGCATACTAGGACCGCTACTGTTCCTAATTTATGAAAATGACATGTCGTCAGCTTTTGACTGCAACTTGTTCCTGTTTGCGGACGACTCAGCCCTGCTGGTCTCTGACAAGAACAAGTTACAGGTTGAAAAAACCCTCTGCTCGGAACTAGGCAAAATCTGCATATGGCTCGCCGATAACAAACTATCATTACACATGGGCAAAACAGAGTCCATTCTCTTCGGTTCAAATAACAAACTCAGCAAGACCGACGGCTTCTCAGTTACAGTGGGTGACAATATTGTCACAAGGAAAGATGAAATTACCTACCTGGGTTCCATCCTAGAGGCTAATCTTTCCTGTGACAAAATGGCATCCAATGTAATAAAAAAAAGTCAACCGACAAACTCGATTCTTGTACCGGATCTCCTCACTGGTAAACAAGAATACCCTGAAGACTCTGGCAGGAGCACTCATTCAAGGGTACTACGACTATGCTTGCACCTCAAAGGCACTAAAAACCAAATTACAAACCTCTCAAAACAAACTAGTCGGACTACTGCTTGACCTGACTCCTAGAACCCACCTCACCCCTGCCCACTTTGACAACCTAGGATGGCTTAGAGTAGACGACAGAGTACAGCAACTTGCAATGGGCCTGGTCTACAAGATACACTACACGACCAAGGTACCCATGTACATGTCAAAATACTTCCCAAAGGTCAGTGAATACCAAAATCACAACACCAGAGGGAGCTCCACAAATCATGTTAAACCCAGATTCGGCTCAAACAAGGGACTAAACACGTTTCGCAATTATGCCACATCAATGTGGAACGCCCTACCCAAAGCTGTAAAGGAATGTGAATCACTACCCACTTTCAAAAGCACTCTCAAAGAACACCTACGGGAGACTGCCATTCGAAACTGGCCCATACAAATGTCCTAACCCAGTTGTACAGTAAATGACCAAGTATGGCTTTGTCAGTATTCCAATGTACAGTGTACAGTGTCCCCCACCCACCCACCCCCTACCAAACCACCCCCCCCCCCCCCCACCCAACCCCACCCCACCTACCCAACCTCCTCCAATGTACAGTTTCTACGTCAAATGTATATACACTCTTTTCTGGACACTTTTTGTATCACAAACTACTGTATTTGCACATCTGGTATGTCATAAATGTATAGATGTAGCAGTACTGTCTATCTGTATGTCGTGTGTGTCATATATGTTATGATGAATTGAAAATGGGGGACCCTGATGTAAACAAGAGGAAAGTCTCTCTGGTCTGCATCCCCTTAACAATTGTATGTATTGAGCTGTACTGTACTGTACCCATTCTGCAATCTGTTAATAAAGTTTTCGATCAATCACTCAATCTGTAATACAATGTTATTTTTTACAATAATTTGCATAACATCTTAAGAAATTACTAATGTGTATGGAAACTGACAAAAAAGGTAATGATAAAGGTAACGCTTAAAATGTATTATTGCAGCGGCAAAAGGTGCAGTGGACATTTTTGGGTGCACCTAAATTATGTGCTGGTGCACCCAAATGAAAAGGTTAGCCGCACTGGTGCAACCAATGTAAAAAGTTAGTCTGGAGCCCTGAGCCTGAAGTCATGCAACACTTTTACATGTCACATACTGTTAAGATAAGAGGAGATATTCCTGTATTGATCCCCTTGGGGGAAATTCGCGCATCATAGCATCATGGAGGAGGGGGGAGGGGAGGTACAGGTATGGGCAGCCTGTACGTTAATGCCAAGCAAGCAGTGCAAAAATGCTTCCGCATTCGTCACCGCACGCTAGTGCGGTAAAGCGCCCTTCTTTTCAGACAAATGCTACCGTGCGTGCACCGGCGGCGGCGTGCTCGCTCAGGTGCGTGCGTGCGCCGGCGTGCTCGCGCGAGGTGCCCGCGCATGCGACACGAGCGGAGCTCAATATATATAAGTCACCGCCCCTTATTCAGTATCTAGCAAATAGCTCAATTGGCAAGGACACATGGCTGTGGATCCTATGGCTTGTTTGCTGGCGAGTTCGAATCCCATCGAAAATATTTTTTAACGTGATTTTTTTTTAACGTGTATTCTTTCGCCGATTAAGGTTAGGCATTGTTTCGGAGTTGGTTAAGGTTAGAACGGTTAAGTTTAGGCGCTGTTAAGGAGCTGGTTAAGGTTAGAGTTTGTCAAAGAGAATGGCAATATAATTTCTAAGGTTAAGGTTAAGGTTAGGCATTGTTTCGGAGTTGGTTAAGGTTAGAACGGTTAAGTTTAGGTGTTGTTAAGGAGCTGGTTAAGGTTAGAGTTTGTCAAAGAGAATGGCAATAGACAGCCTATTTCCGCGCGACCTGGGCGCTGGGCGGCGGAAAATGAAAGGCGCATTACTGCATGCCACTACGGTAAATTTTTGCACTGCTTGCTTGGCATAAAGCTACACGCGTATGGGCAGGGTAATAGTAGAAAGACATAAATATAGGCAATACAATTAGATCTGAATATAAAAATAAACTGTGTAAACAAAGGTGTAGATGAGGGTTATATTGTATGTTACAATAAATATAGGCAATAAAGAATTTGAATATAAATAAGGCTATGAGTAAGAGTTAGTCTTTCGATCAATAATACATTTTAGAGTCCAATGATTTACACTTCAAAACAAAATCCAAGTGTGGGGTCGAGAGTGTGCCACTAGGGGGCGACAAACAGCAGTCTGAGCCCAGTGTCTCCGTCCTGCAGGCCTGCTGTCCTTCACCATCCTCCACTACGCCCTGGCGTTCACCGCCGTTGTGCTGTTCTACGTCTACTACACCCAGCCTGACGACTGCACCGAGCACAAGGTCTTCATCAGCGTCAACCTCATCCTCTGTGTCCTCATCTCCGTCCTCTCCGTCCTGCCCAAAGTACAGGTACGTCCGCTCCGTCCTGCCCAGAATACAGGTACGTCCTCTAGGGCAGTGGTTCCCAAAGTCGGGGTCGCGACCCAAAGGTGGGCCGCGAGCAGCCACGGGAGGGCCGCGAGATGATTTCCAAAAAAAGAAAAAAAAATCATTTTTTTTTCTTTTTAGGCCACTGAACAGGACAGGCCAGGACAGTGTTTCTAGTTGTATTCTAAAATTCTATTCTATTGTATTCTAAAATGTGACTACCGGTATATGGTTTTATATTAACTTAATAAATAAACAAAAACGAAAAATCTACTTATTTCAACGAACATTTCAAACTAAATAACAGATTATGCACATAAAACGCTGAAAACAACCGAAGCAACAATAGTATTTTAATGAGGCTATTATTATTATCATTATTAGCACATATAAATGAATAACTAACTTGAACTAACTTAATAGGATTGAAGTGATATTTGGCTTAAAAAATCGGTCGCCTGGCAAAAAAAAAAAGAAAAGGAAAAGCCTGACTATGTGCATTGGGCCGCGGCTCTCTAACGCCTTATTTTCTGGGTCCCGGCCTGAAAAGTTTGGGAACCCCTGCTCTAGGGCTGCTTGATTAATCGGAGAAAAAAAATTGCGATCTCGATTCGTAGACCTATGCGATCTCATTTCTAAATTATGACGATTTTTTCTTTCGCTTTCTTTTATTTTCAAATGTCTTTTAATGGTAAATGGCTGCTTTTTTATATAGCGCTTTTATCCAAAGCGCTTTACAATTTGTTCCTCACATTTGACCCATTCACTCACACATTCACACACCGACGGCGGAGGCGACCGTGCGAGGTGCCAACCTGCTAGTTAGGGGTTAAGTGTCAAGGACACATCGACACGCTGCCCGGGAGGAGCGGGAATCGAACCGGCAACCTCCGGATTGTCAGACGACTGCTCTACCTCCCGAGCCACTGTCGCCCCCTTTTCTTTTTTACTTTACTTTTTTAAATGATGACGATTCTAACTTGAGTTATTTTGTATGTTACAAGAGACTCAAGTTTAAGTCAAGCACTTTCATATCTGTTATGTTTAAGTCAAGTACAGATATAGCAGATATGTTATGTTGTTAAGAAAGTATAGGAGCCAAAGCACTCATAAGTTATACCTTATTTCTATTTGCTTAGTTGCCTACACTGTTTCACATTTTATACATTTCAGAATACAATGGGGCTTAGCTGTATATTTAGGTTATTGTATTATATTTAGTGAGAATGTTTATATGTTTATTTTTATAACCTTACATTGAAACGGCATTAGGAAGATTGATTGGATTTACATAAAGTCATTGAACCATTTTATTTAGCTCAGAACTGTTTATAGGACATTTGTGTCACTTTCCCTTTAGAGCCGGCAAGTTGATTTTTACGGCTTTCAGGTGTGGAGGAATTTTTGTCATGTGTTGAGTCGGTGGTGATTTTGGAGACTGGGAAGATACAGTTTTCTTACCTTGTAGTAGTGATGTTAAATATTTTGTGGCAGTAAACAGCCAAACAAGTTTTAGTTTAGGAAAATAGCTTTAGGATCACTTCTGTAAAGAGGACTTCGCTGTGGAAGAGAAATAAACCGCTTGGATATCTTTTTTTACACCGGAGTGGCTGTGGACATTATTTTCCTTTATCAATGAATGTACTACTCACGAGTAAGCAACTTTAACCAGTAGAGTGGACCGTCGGCCCTCATAGAAAGAGTGCAATAAGTTATTTTATTGGAAAAAATAAGAATAGTGTGAGAGAATCGTGATCTCAATTCTTAGAGAGAAAAACCGTGATTCACATTTGAGCAAGAATCGTGCAGCCCTAACGTCCTCTCAGGCCATGTCCCCACGTATCTGGATATTTTGCCAAACGCACATTTTCAGGCTCAGTTTAAAAAAGAATCCTCGTCCACATGACAGTGTAATTTTTTTTTAAAATGATCCAGACGCAAACGCATAAATGCATATAAATTGCTCCAACAAGCATGCGGGCCAGTAGGTGGCGATAAGCGATATCTCAAATACCATAGTGGTACGAGCGGTCAGGACGACTGAGAAACGATAGGAATTGTCCATTGGTTCACCCAGCCCACGTGACAATTCCTAGCATTTCCATTGGCTATATTGACATACATAGATGATAAATAGATAAATATAGTGGAGGATTAGATGCAGTCCAGAGGAAACAACCAATCTAGATATGTCACGATTCAATGCTTTACTTCTGCGCACTGGGCGACGGAGAGATACAATGTCAATGTTGAGATCACAATCTCTGGATTCTGAAACTAAATATGGCGAGTCCTTATCACAAACTATATATATACTAATTACAACAAGACATTCATTAATTGCATTGTACTGTTCACGTGTGATGCCAACATGCTCAACTATCCGCAACATCCGAGCGCATCAGGTGCAGACCTCTTCTGTCGCGCGTCTAATTTGGCTTTTAACGGAAGCCGGGCGCAAAACTAGATGTTAAGCAAAACATTAAATATCTTTGCAACAGTTTGTGATAATGCCTCGCCTTATTTTGTTTCAGAATCGTGATATTGTGATCTCAAGATCTCAACATTGACATTGTATGATATCTCTCGAGAAATAAGCGGACGAAAAAAACGTCACTCGCCACTTAAATGAATCAAAAACGTGTATTTAACTACCTCAAAAACGTTCGAAACACGGTTTATATTCATTTAATAAATAAACAAACAAAAAATCTACTTATGTAAACGAAAATGTCCAGTATAACTAAATAACGGATACATCCCTATTACACGCAAGCAGCGTCTGATGGCCGAATCTGTCGGCACTGGAGTATACAGTACTGTTACATCCAGACATTTATGATATACAAGATATACAAATATATACATTCGAGGGGGAAGAAACTACATGCTATTTCTGTCTGTCATTTCAGCACCAGGCGCTGTCCATCTTATTACCTGCATGCGCTTCAAGGCTACGGGCGCCTATTGCCATAGATAGAACAACAGTCTGAGCATGCGTTGTGAGCTGTGGCGCCATAGTTTATCTAGACTATGCGTTTACAGTGGCTACACGGATCCACTGAACGGATATTTTGGAAAATCTTCACTTTAAAATGCGTTTACGAAAATCTCCGTTTATGTTTCTGAAGACACTGTTTATGTGTGGATGAAAGGCCCAATCGTGGAATGAAATGTGCGTTTGGCAAAAGATCCAGATACGTGGGGACATGGCCTCAGTCCTGCCCAAAGTACAGGTATGGCACACAGCTGACACCTTTATCCAAAGCGACTTACAAGTCGGCAGGAAGGGTACAACTCTGGCAGCTAAGGGTCAGTGATATTGTTCGTCAAACAGTGTTGAACTCGAGTGCTACAGTCTTGAGTGCATAGTAGTAGAGACATACTGTACATGTAGCATTAGTAGGTAGTAATATAGACATGGTAGTATAGACATCGTCTTAGTCAGGCCAGGAGGTCACAATAATACACACGGTGTGATGGAAGGTCTCCATGACCTCATACCTACAATCCTTTCGTCATTTCTCATGAGGGAATGCATGACACTAATACCTGTGTGTGGGTTTGTGTGTCTCTCTCACAGGAAGTCCAGCCACACTCTGGTCTGCTGCAGCCGTCTCTCATCTCCCTCTACACCATGTACGTCACATGGTCCGCCATGACCAACAACCCCAGTAAGTCTTTTATTTTTATTTTTTTATCTCTCTTCTGGTCTCTCTCTCCTCTGGTCTCTCTCTTCTTATTTATCTCTCTTCTGGTCTCTCTCTCTCCTGGGGTCTATATCTCTTCTGGTCTCTCCTCTGGTCTCTTCTTATTTCTCTCTATTCTTATTTATCTCTCCTCTGGTCTCTCTCCTCTGGTCTCTCTATCCTCTGGTCTCTCTCTCCTCTGGTCTCTATCTCTCCTCTGGTCTCCTCTGGTCTCTCTCTCTCTCTTCTGGTCTCTCTCTCTTCTGGTCTCTCTCTTCCAGTAAGTCTCTTGTCGTTACAGTAATCAGCTTCTGAACATCTGTTCCGTTGTGCTTCTCACCTCCACGTTGACCTTGTTGTTCTGGCCTCTGCAGCATCTCCATTGTGCTGGTGATGAGCGTCTCACTCTAGATAGTTATTGGTAAACCACCGTGTGACGTCTCACTCTAGATAGTTATTGGTAAACCACCGTCTGACGTCTCACTCTAGATAGTTATTGGTAAACCACCGTGTGACGTCTCACTCTAGATAGTTATTGGTAAACCACCGTCTGACGTCTCACTCTAGATAGTTATTGGTAAACCACCGTGTGACGTCTCACTCTAGATAGTTATTGGTAAACCACCGTGTGACGTCTCACTCTAGATAGTTATTGGTAAACCACCGTCTGACGTCTCACTCTAGATAGTTATTGGTAAACCACCGTGTGACGTCTCACTCTAGATAGTTATTGGTAAACCACCGTCTGACGTCTCACTCTAGATAGTTATTGTATAACCACCATGTGACGTTTTGAGCGTTAAGCTCTTATTCAGACAAATACTAGGTCAGGTCACCTGGTCCTAAGAGGCTTCCTTGGATTGGATACAAACAATAGATTGGATAGATAAATGCATTGTATACAAATTCTGTAATGTGTGTGTGTGTCTCTGTGTGTGCGTGTGTGTGTCTCTTTGTCTCTGTGTGTGTGTGTTTCTGTGTGTGTGTGTGTGTGTGTGTGTCTCAGACCGTCGGTGTAACCCCAGCCTGCTGAGCCTGGTGTCGAACACCACCCTGGTCATCGTCCCCGACCCCAGCGCTGACCCCGAGCACGTGCAGTGGTGGGACGCTCAGGGCATTGTGGGCCTGGTCATCTTCCTCTTCTGCACCCTCTACGCCAGGTACCTTCGTCTTCAGCTGTCCGTCCTGGCGTCTGTCCTGCTGACCCGCTCGCCATATTCACACGGCGGCCATTTTGCTCTTATGTCATGCTCAGGTGATAGAAGAGCAAAATGGCCACCGTGTGAATATGGTGAATTCACATGGTGGCCATTTTGCTTATATCCCAAGGAATCCCAACCTTATATATTTTTTTTATGTCATCTACTGTCCTCCTGGGACTGTCCCCAAGTCTGTTTCATACCATCCCAGACACGTCTTTCACCGTCCACCCATGATTCTGACCCCAGGTCATGACTCTCTCTCTCCTGGTCTCACTATCTCTCTCCTCTGGTCTCTCTCTCCTCGTCTCTCTTCTGGTCTCTCCCTCCTCTGGTCTCTCCCTCTCCTCCAGTATCCGTTCCTCCAGCAACAAGCAGGTGAACAAGCTGATGCAGACAGAGGGAGGTCAGGGGTCGGGCGGGGAGGCGGAGCTCGGGGCGGACAGGCTGCGCCGGGCCGTGGACAACGAGGAGGACGCCGTGACGTACAACTACTCCTTCTTCCACTTCCACCTCTGCCTGGCCTCGCTCTACATCATGATGACCCTGACCAACTGGTACCAGTAAGTACTGCTACCTGACCACCTGGTACCAGTAAGTACTGCTGCCTGACCACCTGGTACCAGTAAGTACTGCTGCCTGACCACCTGGTACCAGTAAGTACTGCTGCCTGACCACCTGGTACCAGTAAGTACTGCTGCCTGACCACCTGGTACCAGTAAGTACTGCTGCCTGACCACCTGGTACCAGTAAGTACTGCTGCCTGACCACCTGGTACCAGTAAGTACTGCTGCCTGACCACCTGGTACCAGTAAGTACTGTTGCCTGACCACCTGGTACCAGTAAGTACTGCTGCCTGACCACCTGGTACCAGTAAGTACTGCTGCCTGACCACCTGGTACCAGTAAGTACTGCTGCCTGACCACCTGGTACCAGTAAGTACTGCTGCCTGACCAACTGGTACCAGTAAGTACTGCTGCCTGACCACCTGGTACCAGTCTTTTTTCATAGATCGCGAGATATGACGCGTTATATGCAATATGCCCAATCGTTCGGGCTGCTCGCCTGAAACCCTGAATACTTCCAAATCAAAGGTATATACCATGTACATATGTCTTCACAAAATCATCAAGGGGGGGGGGGGGGGGGGGGGGGTAGTTTTAACTCAAAACTGCGATCGTTACCAAAAGCATGTTTTAGGTCCGGTAAAATACGACACTGTTTCAGGTTCGCTAAAATAGACATAGAATAGGCCTTACCTTAGCCAGAAGGTACTCCAAAAAGAATAATCCCCAGTGATCCCATCGCCATCGCGATTACTCGTGTATATGTGTATACGAGAAATAGGTTTGAGGCGATAAAATCTCCAAGCGATCGCTCTGTCCTGTCCCCACACTAAACTTTCCCAGTTCAAAAGGTAGCCGATACTGCCACCTTGCAGAATTCGATTGTCATTGCAATTTTACCGTAGGCAGCGGTGCAAGGGAGACCCAGGGAGCTCCGGCCGAGTGTCTAGAACGGGGATCAAAGGAGAAAGATCAAAGGATCCAAAAACTAGTATACTCGTTTTTGGCGCTCAGCGTTGGCGACGAAACACGAGTATAGTCGTTTACATTTTTTTGTTTTTTTTTTTAAATACATAACCACACTGCAAAAATGCTCTGACAAAAATAAGAACTAAAAATAAAACTTGTTTTAAAAGCAAATATGTTTTTGAAATGAGTAATCAAGCACGTGTCTGGCGAGAGCTTGTGTGGAGCGGGCAGGAATTTAAATTGGTGCATAAGTGCAGCCGCCAGTTCACTGTCACTGTGTTTTCTGTTTTTGCTAGTATGGTCGTGAAATTGGTATTAAATTTAGCTCTAAGTGGTATTAAATAGGTCTTAAAAAGTCTTGCATGTTGAAACCTGCTGATACCCTGCTTGGTCGATTAGTTGACTTATCCCTCATTATAGCAAGGTCCTTGAAGTGATTAAAGTGCTTGATTTTTGACCAAAAAAAGTCAAGGCCTGGAATTCCTTGAAAAAAGCAAAAGAAATATTAACACGGTGCTTAAAAAGTCCTTGAAATTCAAATCAACCATTTGCATTGAAAGTTTTGTTCATCCATGATAAAAAAAAATCTGAATCAAGAAATATACTTTTTTTAATTTAAAGTCTAACTAATTGTCGGAAATTGGTTTTAGGCCATACATATTGGATATTTCTATAAAATAAACTGCATTTAAAAGTTAATTGTATCCTTTTAAATGCCCTTTTTAAATTGAAAAATAGTGCTTGGAAAAGTACTTGAAAGTCCTTTGATTCCATTTTGCAATGTCTGTGGGAACCCTGTTATAGTAAATGAGGCATTGTTTTTTATATTGAATGAATAATTTTCCGGCATATCTCTGCCATCACAATCACAACACAATTCATACATCTGCTTTGACTCTTAGCGTTAGATTTAACATGCATACATCTGCTTTGACTCTAGCATTAGATTTAAGGTTGTGCTCCTTTCTGATTGAATTAATTCATAGGACAGCGAAAGCAGTTTCAAAGATGTATTGCTTAAATGGGATATTTAATTAACAGACTTATTTAATTTACCGACAATATCCCATGAAATCTATTTCAGTCGAGGACTGCACTGAAGTACAGTAATATATAAAAAGAAAATATATTTCATGTGAAAACAATGTTCCTTGTATCTAAAACGGGTTAAATGTTTCTTTTGAATTGACAAAATATAGTAGAAATGAAAAAGAGTCAATAAACTAGATGCAGTCATCCATCATAGTGCTTTCTATCCATAACAGAAAGTGAAAGTAAATGCTCTTACATGGCTTTCCCAGGAACAAGATGGTGCTGAGTCACAACTAGGGGGTGGCAAAAGAATGTGCAATAAAGAAAACAATTTCCTGTAATTTCCTGCAAATTAAAAACATAATTTCTATAAATTAACTAACAAAAGTTCCAAATAAGTTATTAATTAAAGACTGTGTACACGGTTGCACAATAGTTTAATGTTGACCAGGAAAGGCATGCACACACACACACACACACACACACACACACACACACACACACACACACACACACACACACACACACAACAGAGGACGGAGCAATCACGTATTGGCGTGTGTCAAATGTTTTCTTTTTAACCACATGATAGAGCTGTTGTCATAGTGACGCAGCGCCCCTATAGTTTCAAGTTCTGTTTTATTTGTCACATATAAGCAGTGGTGCGTTATTGAAATCATCTGGGGTGACACGCACCACGTGCACGCGCGCTCCCGGCGCGCTCCCGCAAATGCGCATTTAATGTCCCCTCGCTTGGGCACAGACTAAAGACAGTGCCTAATTGCCTCTACGAATGGAATGTAACACGTCTTCACAACAAGTTAGGTGTGAATGTGTCTGAGAACGTATTTAACACACCTGACGACCGGCGCTATTGATATGCAAATAGCGAGTGAGCTTGCACACCGTGCTACCCCGTCCCATGAACAACGCATGCCTGCATATAAGCTACATGTACATTACAGGGAAATGCTTGGTTCTGTATGAGCCCCCTGAGCTTCATACAGTAAAAAGTAAAATAATAAAGACCAAACACTATAGAAAATATACAAAACTAAAGTACAAAATTAGGTAGAGATGTAGTGCAAATCTTTTAGTAATAAATAGATAAAATATGGTGTAGTGTTAAGTGTCTAAAGTGAATGTTAAAAGGTGAATGTTTAAAGTGAGTATGTGGATGTGTGTGCAATGAATGTAGAATAGTTTAGGGAAAGCCCTGCTCTCGTCTCGACGTGTTTGAGGTGGGGTTTCACGTTAAGTTTTGTTTTATTGGTCACATATAAGCAAAAACAATAACATGTACATTACAGTGAAATGCTTGGTTCTGTATGAGCCTCCTGAGAATGTGCTTCATACAGTAAAAATAATAAAGACCAAACGAGTATAGATGCAAGCTTTTTCAAATGCAAAAATGCAAGAACGAGGTAGGGATGTCGTGCAAATCTTTGTAATAAATAGATACAAAATCTGGTGTGTCGTCCATCCTCCTGGCCTGATGTGGAGGGGGAGGCTGTTCCACAGTCTACGTCGTTTAGGAGCGACAACAATGCAGTAATACAACAACCGCTGTGACCAGGGCTTAAAGGGATATTTCACTTTAGTAGAACTTGTCAAGTTTCAGCAGTCTTACCTCTGTCTAAGTGCATCTACTAGTAAACTAGTGACCACTGCTGTCCCTGTCATCTGCTGTCGACACCGTCAGTCCTCCTCATTCACTTACTATTAATTTTGAAGACCCAGTCTAAATATTATACTTCTGAAGTATAAATAAATGACTGCTGTGCAATTATTTCAACAAAACAGACAATTCTCAGTCAAAGGTACGTATTTGATTTGTGTTTATAGATTCATGACCTTTGATAAAAACCTGGTGTCCTCTCTCTCTGCGTGGTCCTCCAGGCCCGACACCAGCACCCAGGCCATGAGCAGCAGCATGCCCGCCGTGTGGGTGAAGATCAGCTCCAGCTGGCTGGGCCTGGGTATCTACCTGTGGACCTTGTGCGCCCCGCTCATCTTCCCAGACCGCGACTTCAGCTGAGCTACTATACGTCGTCAAAAAACAAGTTGTATGTTTTTTCTCTCGTTCAGATCTTAAAGCAATGTGAAGGAGGTTTATAAATGGAAGTACATTTCATAATCTTTTTATTTTATTAATCGCAAGCTTAGCGGTTATTATTTGTGTTTTTATCGTTTGAATATGACAATATGCCACCCGTTTGTATGAGCAATCACTTTAGATGTTCTTTGTTTTGGGATTTTTATTTTCTATCATCTCGCCGATTGTTCAGTGGTTTTAGCCACGAAAAAAAGTTATATTGTTTGTAAATGATTAACCTGAACCGAGGTCCTTCTACTTTTCCATAATATAGTGACTCTTTTTAGCTAAATTCTAGTTACTAAACTATTAACAAAGACTCAATAATCAGGCACATGCTCAATACCTCCGTTGTGTCAGTTGGGGACCCCCCTCCCCCTCTCGTAGATAAACCACGTCAAACTGTCCTGATTGGTTATGTCTGAACTCCCCCTGATTGGCTGGGCTCCTCTGGTCCTGGGGTTACTAAGGGGGGCTAACCCTGCTCGGAGCCCCAGAGAGCAGTGAGTGTGAGGGGGAGATAAGAGCCGGCTGACGCACACCCTGCACCTCTTTATTTAAGCTTTTCCTCAAAAATTCACTTACGATTTATTAGACGTATATATTTTGTATATAATATACAAGTAATTCTTAAAAAATTGGTTAAGCGTTCAATAATAATAATAATACATTTTATTTATATTGCACTTTACATTTGACAATCTCAAAGTGCTACAGGTTAAAAACATTTATTGCAACAGATAAAAAAAAAGATGCACATCAGGATCTAAAACATATAAAACGGATCAGTTCAATCACCCTACAACAGAAACGTAAAGAACACTAAAACAACTTAAACAACTTAACATCAACAAATCTACAACATTGAATACTGTTCTTGCTGATATTAATGTTTTCATAAATGTATATATATGATTTATATATATTCTTTAGATATTTCATAATTTGTTCTTTTCACTGCTGGATTCTTTTGTGTTTAGTTTATGCGTTAACTCTCGCCACATTCCTCATTTCAGACTTAGACGTAAGCTTTGGATCATATTTACTCTGGAGAATATGTTTCCTCTTAGCATATTCATAAGGTTTTCATTGAATTTAATTTCAACCTTTTATTTAAACTCGAAAGGCAACGGAGGTTTCCCTCATTTACAGTCATGTTGAGTGTACATACAGAAATGAGCAAATAAAAATAAAAAAGCATACTGTATAAAATCACACAGCATATAAAATCACAACGATAGGACAACAAGACGAGGCAAAAAGCAAGGATAACAAATAAATTAAAACACGTACAACTTGATTGACAAAGGTTGGAGATCAAGGTTTTAAGTTCTGCAACAGAGGGGAGAATCCCAAGCTTTAAGGACCGTTGGAGTTCATTCCATCTAAAGTAGAAGAAATTTCTGTCCAAGTTGGTCAAATTCTCCTCAGACTTTTTGGACATTATAGGCTACTGCTGTTTGCTTAGTCTAACTTAATGTTATGATTACTAACAAAACCCTCAAGTCATTTAGCTACACACATATTTGGTCAACATTCCATCACCTTGGCAACGGTGGAATATGCATGCCATATTTCAGTTGAACTGTGGTAAAACAGCTTAGTATTATTCTTACCCAAGGACTCCGCCTGGGATGTTTGTTGCAACTGTCTTAGGCAATTTCCTAAACGTACGACAAATTAAACCTTGAGTGAAATCTTAATCAGAAAAACGTAGGATGTTTTATGCAACATTAACGACATTTCCTTGGCAATCACAATCATATCAACTTTATTTATATAGCACATGTACCACAGTTGTGACTGTACCAAAGTGCTTCACACATAAAAGCATAGAGCAAAAGATACATAATACAGTACATATACTAAACATAATAGTGCAAAAAATACAAATAAGTGCAAGGGTTCAGATGGAATAAAGATAAAGGAAAGAAAAGTGCAGCAGATTACAAAATAAGGCATAAAGGGACTAAAAGTAGCGACCTAGGAGGCCGGCTCGGCTCTGGTCAAAGGCCAGGGAGAAGAGAGGAGTCTTTAGCCGGGACTCTAAAGACCTCCAGGGTCTGGGCTGACCTGATGTGGAGGGGAAGGCTATTCCACAGTCTAGGGGAGGCGGCTATGTAATTTAGGAGCGACAACAATGCAGTAATGCAACAACCGCTGTGACCAGGACTTAGAGGGATATTTCACTTTAGTAGAACTTGTCAAGTTTCAGCAGTCTTGCCTCTATGCAAGTGCATCTACTAGTAAACTAGTGACCACTGCTGTCCCTGACGTCTGCTGTCGACACCGCCAGTCCTCCTCATTCACCTACTATTCATTTTGAAGACCCAGTCTAAATATTATACTTCTGAAGTATAAATAAATTACTCCTGTGCATATTTCAAAGGTAAAATAAATGGTAAATGGCTGCATTTATCTATGAAACTGACAATTCTGAGTCAAAGGTACGTGTTTGTTTTGACATTTGATGTGTGTTTCTAGATTTATGACCTTTGGAAAATGAAAGCGGATCAATTTGTTATAGGTTTGCCATGCATGGAATGTTTGGGGAGTGGTTACCACGGTTACCACTGCTGCCTCGCTGGAGGAAAGATTCCAAACATTCTGCGAGAAGTTGACCGTTGGTCAAACTACACCAAGTGAGAAATAGTTCCTTTACTGATAATTTGGATTAGCAACATTAGCTAAGGAAAACAAGAACCTTTGACTCAGAAACATATATTACACGGAATAATATTGCCGTATAGTTTGTCTCTCTGGATTATATTCAGACTTGGTCCTCAAAATGAATGGAAGTGAATGAGGAGCCTGACACATGTGAGGAATGGTGGTGTTGGTAGCAGACTGCAGGGACAGCAGTGTCTAGTCACTAGCGTACTGGTAAATTACTTTAGATAGAGGTAAGACTGCTAGTTTACTAGTAGATGACTTTAGATAGAGGTAAGACTGCTAGTTTACTAGATTACTTTAGATAGAGGTAAGACTGCTAGTTTACTAGATGACTTTAGATAGAGGTAAGACTGCTAGTTTACTAGTAGATGACTTTATAGGTAAGACTGCTAGTTTACTAGATGACTTTAGATAGAGGTAAGACTGCTAGTTTACTAGTAGATGACTTTATAGGTAAGACTGCTAGTTTACTAGTAGATGACTTTACATAGAGGTAAGACTGCTAGTTTACTAGTAGATGACTTTACATAGAGGTAAGACTGCTAGTTTACTAGTAGATGACTTTACATAGAGGTAAGACTGCTAGTTTACTAGTAGATTACTTTACATAGAGGTAAGACTGCTAGTTTACTAGTAGATGACTTTATAGGTAAGACTGCTAGTTTACTAGTAGATGACTTTACATAGAGGTAAGACTGCTAGTTTACTAGTAGATTACTTTACATAGAGGTAAGACTGCTAGTTTACTAGTAGATTACTTTACATAGAGGTAAGACTGCTAGTTTACTAGTAGATTACTTTACATAGAGGTAAGACTGCTAGTTTACTAGTAGATGACTTTACATAGAGGTAAGACTGCTCGTTTACTAGTAGATGACTTTAGGTGCTTTAGAAGACTGCTGATTGTAAGTTCTACTAAAGTGAAATATCCCCTTTTTTTTAAATCAATGAAGCATTTCTAACGCTGGTCCCAGACCAGTCAGCGTTCCAGTAGTTGTTTACTTCCGTATCGCTGACCAAACCATCGTAACGTAGGAACCCAGGGTCTGCTCTGCTCTCTAACCTAACGCTGACTCGTCTCCAGTGCTACACCGGTACACGTGCCACTGTTATGTTATTTATGATTGTGTAATGAAGAAACTCTGATTGTATGATTCCATGTGGCAAATGAAAACTCGGAACTGAACTGAACTGTGTCGGGCCTGGCACAGCCACGGCCAGCACACTCCACCCGTCTAGCCTTCTATTCAAACCTTTATTCTCAAAGACAATCGAGGTGTCCCGATAAAAAAAGAATTGCTCCCGATCATGTGATTTTGAGTATCTACCGATCTTTCCCGATCCGATCTTAAAAAAAAAAAAAAAAAAATGTAAAAGATTTTTTATTTTTATTTTTTTTCTCCCATCCCAATTTCGCCTCGCCAATTCTTCCTTCAATTCTCCCCTCCCCTGTCTCGAACGTTGCTAGACTATGCCTCCCACTGGTCGGCTGCAGTGAGGACCAAGCCTTTCATCAAGTGTCCCCTCCGGTACACGAGGAGGCAGCTGTCGCATCTTTTCACCTGAACAGCGCGATCTCTGTGGCAAGGAGTAACGCGTGGGAGGCTCAAGCTGCCCCCGATACTTCCTGATTCTGCTGTACAGGCGCACCAACCGACCTGTAGGAGTCGCTGTCCACAACGTCCAATCCCCACCCACTGGCTTTCCCACCCCTAACACTGCCAATTGTGTTAGTATGAACGACCAGCCAAGCCAGTAGCAACGCCGAGAGCTGGGCTTGAACCCAGCATCTCCTGCGTTAGTGGCGAGCGCCTTGTCATTAGTAACCGATTTGACGCATTTTTGTCAGAAACTGGCGAAGCGAGACTGTTGCCTCAATAGTCCCTCGAGGGGCTCGAGGTGGCTCGAGCGCCGGTGGCTCACATTACATTCACCCTGAATGTTGACGTTATCCAGGTGAAAAGTTAACTTCATTCAAGCGAGGCATTGCAACCGGAGTAATCCAAGAACTCCGCCTCCAACCTGCTGCTTCATGAGAGCAATGGCGCCATGTAAAAATCAGGTGACTGCAAGTTCTGCAACTAGTGGATGTCCCTCATCCTTGACATAAATTATTTGATGTATAATTAAATCAAAGGAAATGCGTTTGTTTTGGCAAAATTCTTCTGCTCTGTGTGACAATAAATAAATGATGATATGCAATTTAAAACCAAAACTAAGGCCTCAGTATGAGTTTAAGACGTGAACATGGTCATGTTTGTTGAATAAAAAAAAAAGTTAAAAAAAATTCAATTTTTTTTCTTTTTTTTTTCGATCCCGATCTTCTGAAAATTACGTGATCGGCCCCCAATCCCGATCACGTGATCGGATCGGGACATCCCTAGAGGTGACCCTCATTTTCAATGTCGTCGAGACTTTACAGACATTTCAATGCATAGTTTTTTGTACAATATAATAATAATAATAAATATTAATAACTATCTATATAGCACTTTTCACACATGGACTGCAGTTCACAGTGCCCCACAACAATTAGTATAAAATGAACATAGGCATAAAATCAGCACACAATTGACAGAATAAAAAAACAATGCATAAATTGCAGACATAACAATAGGTATAAAAGACAATAAAAGTAGTGCAACGTAAACATGCAGACTTAAGAATAGGCATCAAATAAGTACAATAGCACAGTGTTGCGTGAAGCCAGTCCCCCCCAAACACCCCACACATCATTCTGCAGTAGGGAGACACGTATTGATCCGCAGCGATCGACTTTGTGAGATATGCACGTGGGTCTCTTGGTTGAGGTAGTGGTGATATCCTGAACGTTGCAAACACCACCTGCTGCATGTTGCCAGAATGTTACTGAGTCTGATAATTAGTTGTGGATATAAGGAAGTCGTGGGGTGTTGCAATGTACAGAAATCAATAATGAAGAATTTCACAAATGTGTCTCTGTTAAATGGTATTCACTATCTACAAGTTGTATAGTAATGTTATGCATAATATATTTACCTCTATTTGGATACGAATGGACTGAAATTGGAAACAAAATGCAGTACTTTAAACTTGTGGTACGACAATTGAACCCTTGCAATGAAGAACCATTTCATTCTGTTAAGTTTTTTTCAGTTGACCAATGTTTTCACTTTTTGGAAGTTGGAAGTTCCACAATCATAGTTAAAGACAGTATTTATATTGCATGCTTTTGGGTGATATATCATATTCACACTCAGTCTAAATGATCAGAATTCACTTTACAATTCCTAATACATGTTATTTGATAACAATGCATTTATTTATATGGTTCTTTGTTGCAAGGGCTTCAATTGCTTTCTTAAAAATTTAAACATCTGTCATATGTATCCGCTAACATTTCGACGCCTAAAAGAAACACGACCTGAATTTCTAGTCGAGAAAGATGTTTTAATTGAACCTCGTTGTCCAGATACAGTTGTATTTCTCTGACCGCTAGTAACAAAGTGAGTATTGTGAATGGAAAGTGTTTGAAAGTATTGTGTTAAATTGGAGATTCATCATCTCTATAATTACAAGGCACGTCAAACAGTACTTATTATAGACTACAACCTGCTATAACGGGTCCATCCGGACGTGTGTTTGAATGCTGATCCTTCGGTATTTAAATGACGAATTGTCAGATGGAAGTAATGTTTAAAAAGAGAGAACTACAAGTGCCTTTTTATATATAGTCCTGCATTTCAGAAAAAGAATGACTCGCACTTCCCACTGGGGAAAAACTGTGCCTTGTCTAACTCATAGTGGTGAGTCAGCCATTGCATGCTACAAGCCATAGGCCTACTGGTTGACTGATATAGGAATTGATTATCTTTTAAGTGTTTATTTTTAAATAAAAACGCCTCACTTGTGACTCTTCTTGTGTGTTCTTCACTGCACCGACTTCAGAAATGTGCATGTTTTCCTGATTTCGCCCACTAGGTGGAACTCAGAATCGTTCAGTTATAAATAAAAAATGTATTATTTATTTCCGTCAAAACTGAGTCTCAGTCAAAGTAACCTTCCGTTCCATTTTGCTCTTATGACGGGATGCAGACCAGAGAAAGACTTTCGTCTTGTTTACATCAGGGTCTACCCCCCCTGGTCTACAGTGAGGGTTCTACAGGGGGGGTCATAGCAGCACTGGGGGAGGTACAGGTACAGGTATGGGAAGGGTAATAGTAGAAAGACATAAATATAGGCAATAAAATTGTATCTGAATATAAACAGTGTAAACAAATGTGCAGATGAGTGCCCTATTGGTTGTTACAATAAATATAGGCAATAAGGCATATTGTGCCAACTGTAACAGTTTAACCCCCTAGAGATTAAGGTGTAGAGGTGCTAGTGTTGGAGGCAGAAAAGGGGGCATAACACACACACACACACAGATAGACACACACACGCATACGCAGTTAGCACTGCTGCCTCACAGCAAGAAGGTCCTGGGTTCGAACCCCAGCAGGGGGCCTTTCTGTGTGGGGTTTGCATGTTCTCCCCGTGTTCGCGTGGGTTTCCTCCCACACCATAAAGACATGCATGTTAGACAGGGACTACAGATGAAAACTAGCTCATTAGCTAATTCTGGCACATTTACATTGATGTGGAAACTGAAGATGTTGATTTAATGTGCATTGTCCCTGGGTAATAAAAAATAAACTAAACTAAACACACAGAGACACACAGTAGACACACAGAGCACAGTCTGTTCTTAACTGGGTGAACAATCACGCAGCTTCCCTGCTGCCATGATAAACAAGTCGGCGACGCCCCGCTCTGGTGTTGTGCAGCAGCTCTGTGTGTCTGACGAGCCTTCAGGACTCTGCTTCTCTCGTTGGCCATGCCCCTCTCGTTAACCATGCCCCTCTCTCATTGACCACGCCCCCCTAGTGGTTCCCTCTACAACAGTGGTTCTCAACTATGGGTCGTGACAGTGGGGTCGCGCATTGGCAAGTAAAAAAGTATTATAAAAATTGTTTAAATACACTTTTTTTACATTTTTTTTTAATGTTCTGGCAACATATTCTGGCTAAATATGCCTTGTTTTATAAATGTATATTGATAACATAGTGCTGTAATAAAATGTTCTAATAAATATGCATGATCAAGTTCAACAACGTGTGCTTATTTTGATATTCTTTAATTCCACGTTGAAAAATACGTGATACATTAAGTGTCCCCAAAAAAAATCCTAAATGAAATGGGGTTGCTGCGTTATAACAAAGTTTGACAACCCCTGCTCTACAACTTCAACAGTCTCTCACCCCATGCGTTTCCTCACAGATTTGCCACTCTATAGTCTTCACCTACTGTAAAAGCTGTTTTGCTGTATTTTCTAACTGGAGTCTAGTATCACTTTGTCTCAGCCATGCCTGTCCCCCCTGACCTAGTGCCTCACTGAGACGGGACACTTGCTAATTAGCCGCCGTTGGCAGCCGTTCTTCTTGGACAGTCTTCTGGACCAAAATAAACGCCTTTATCCCAGCCTCTCCTGCTCACCAAGATCCATAAGAAAAAAAGCATGATTGGAAGGACTCTCTCCTCCTCCTTCCTCTCCGTGTCACAGCTGCTGAGCTGAACACTTTGATGCCGAGGTGCCGCCCCCTCGCGCTGCTCTGATCTCACTAATGTGCGGAAGAGCCATGGTGCTTCAGCAGACAGCGGTGTGTCTTCAGAATGTACCGGGAGAACGTGTACTGTAACCCCGCGGATATAATAATCAATAAGCAGTGCTTACTAACGTTAGCGTCTCAGCTATTTCTGACCGAATTAGTCATTCATTTGTAAATATAAAGACAGATTCTTTTTCACAAGGACTTGGTGCATGTTTTCCACGCTGCAATATGGGGTTGAAAACTTGTATAAATATGAAATAAATGGGGCGCCCCAGTGGCGAACCACATAGCGCGCTCAGCCGCGACACGGCCGACCCGGGTTCGACTACCGAACCCGTTGTTATTTGCCGAATGTCTTCCCCCCACTCTTTCTCCCATTCCACCTCTGTCTCTCCCTACTGGACTGCCCAGTAGAAATAAAGCGATAAAACGCCAAAAAATAGAAATCTTAAAAAAAAATATATATGAAATAAATGCAGATTTCTGTGTTTTTTTTTGTCATAAAAAGGGATTTACTATCAAACAAATGGGAAGATAAGTGGTTACAATTCGGAAATATTTGTAATCTTTTACAGATATATTGAGGTTATGCTCTTAGTGCTCTTCCTGAAAAGATATATATATTTTTTTTTGTATCTACTTCCCATTTTTCTATTTTTCTCCCATCCCAATTTCGTATCGTCCAATTCCCTACCCTCCCCTGTCTCGAACGCTGTTAGGCCATGCCTCCCACAAGCCGGCTGTAATGTGGACGAAGCCATACATTGCACAAGTCCCCTCCGGTACTCGAGGAAGCAGCCGTCGCATCTTTTCACCTGCACAGCGCGATCTTTCAGCGTCGGGGGTCTGCGCTTTTGGAGGGACGCCGACCCCGTCGCTTCCTGATTCTACTGCGCAGGCGCACCAACCGACCTGTAGGAGTCGCTGTCCACAACGTCCGATCCCCACCCATCAGCTTCCCACCCCCTAATACTGCCAAATGTATTAGTATGATCGACCAGCAAAGCTGAATGCAATGCGGAGAGCTGGGCTCGAACCCAGCGTCTCCTGCATTGGTGGTGAGCGCCTTTCCCACTGCACCACCTAGCCGCCAAAGATTATTATTTTTTAAATATTAAAAATAAAAAATGATATGGCCTTGAACTTGACGCAACACTTTCCTGCTTAGCATTATAACTCTGCTAACTTGTTACGGGGGCACAAGAGGAGATGGAGCATGCTACAGTAATACGCTTTCTGCTTCATAACGTTTATTCCCAGGGTCTTTCTTGGCCAGTATTGTATATGTAAGGGGTAATTTATAGCTACGAGGTCATTGTCGCAAAATAATTGACCGACACGGAGTTTATAATACCGAGCCGCCTCGGCGAGGTGTTTTAAACGTCAGTGAAGGTCAATTATTTTGCGACAATGATCGAGTATAGCTATACATTATCCCGCTTATTACATGGCTAACTTACTAACAATATACCTAATTCATTTTACATCGACTCGCAACTGGTTCTGGCTCCGCTCGTCGCTCCGCCCCCTGTCATCGCCAGCAGCAGAACACCGGCAGTGTCTAATTGCACTGAAACAGTGTGTGTCAGTGGGCTTGATTGCGAACAGCTGCGCACAGCGGTCATTATTGTCCCACAGCAGTCATTATTGTCTGATAACTGACCTCTGACGCGCGCTATTGACCAATCACAAGCAAGCATTTCGGCGAATGTGAAAACGCCATGTAATAACCTTTGATAATCACCAGCCTGTTGATTCTTCTCACTTTGACCTGATTGATTGATTGAAAACTTTAATTAACAGATTGCAGAATGGCTACAATACAGTACGGCTCAATACACACAATTGTTAAGGGAATGCAGACCAGAGAAAGACTTTCGTCTTGTTTACATCAGGGTCCCCCATTTTCAATTCATAATGACATTTAAGACATACACAACATACAGATATAAAAATCTAATCATGACATTTATGCATGATATACAGTACTGTTACATTTGTGACATACAAGATATGCAAATATACAGTACTGTTAAACAGAGTTTTTGGTCCCTTGTTTGAGCCGAATCTGGGTTGAACATGATTTGTGGAACTCCCTCTGGTGTTGTGGTCGTTGAATTCACTGACCTTTTGGAAGTAGCTCGACATGTACATGGGTATCTTAGTGGTGTTCTGTATCTTGTAGACCAGGCCCATTGCAAGTTGCTGTACTCTTTTGTCTACTCTAAGCCATCCTAGGTTGTCAAAGTGGGCAGGGGTGAGGTGGGTTCTAGGAGTAAGGTCAAGCGTTTGTTTTGTGATGTTTGTAATCTTGTTTTTAGTGCCTTTGAGGTGCTTTGGTACCATGAGGTGCAAGCATAGTCGTACTACCCTTGAATGAGTGCTCCTGTATTCTTGTTTACCAGAGAGGAGATCCGGTACAAGAATTTTGTTCGTTGGTTGAGTTTTTTTTATTACATTGTTTGCCATTTTGTCACAGGAAAGATTTGCCTCTAGGATGGACCCCAGGTATGTAATTTCATCTTTCCTTGTGACAATATTGTCACCCACTGTAACCGAGAAGCCGTCGGTCTTGCTGAGTTTGTTATTTGAACTGAAGAGAATGGACTCTGTTTTACCCAGTAATGATAGTTTGTTATCTGCGAGCCAGGTACAGATTCTGCCGAGTTCCGAGCAGAGGGCTTTTTCAACCTGTAGCTTGTTCTTGTCAGAGACCAGCAGGGCTGAGTCATCCGCGAACAGGAACAAGTTGCAGTCACAAGCTGACGACATGTCATTTGCATAAATTAGGAACAGTAACAGTCCTAGTAGGCTTCCTTGTGGATCCTGCAAAGGACTCACTTGAAAAGCTCAACAAATATGACTCATTGTCACTCATGTCATTCTCACTGTCTTTTTAACTATGCTACTATACCACTACCTATCATGCTAATAGTCTACAGTACACTATTATTTCAATGTTATATAGTATAATATCTACAAATCCTGTTACCTGCACTGCACACCTTTTAGAACTGTACATAGTCATCTTTATTTTAGTAATTTTATCTTATTTTGTTCTTATTCTATGCACATTTTATTTCTATTGGAAGCTGCTATGGTCGAGGGACCACAACAAATTGAATGTCACTCTTTCTTGCTGTAAGGTACTGAAATACGTCACAATAAAGGAATCTGAATCCATATGCACTCAAAAGTGTAGCACTCAAAGTGTGACACATATTTGTCGAACAACGCCACTGGCCCTCAGCTGCCAGTTTGGGTTTAAAAGCATTCAGCTAAACGACTAAATGTACAGTAGATGTTGACGTAGCTGTTGCAGGGATTGAGTCCCAGGCTGCCGTTGGCTGCTGTTGCCTCCGTGTCGTTTCCTCCTCGCCCGGCTGGCAGACGGGAGTGTGTTGACGTTGGCTGCTCCCGTCCCTCCGGTTGACTCCAGTTGGCATCGACCCTGGACTCATCGGGACACGGTGCCTCCCGTCACTCTCCCTCCACCCGCCTTTTGTTGCCACCGCTCTCTCTCTCTCTCTCTGCCCTCTCTCTCTCTCTCTCTCTCTCTCTCTCTCGACCCTCTCTCTCTGCCCTCTCTCTCTCTCTCTCTCTCTCTCTTGGCCCTCTCTCTCGGCCCTCTCTCTCTCTCTCTCCCGGCCCTCTCTCTCGGCTCTCTCTCTCTCGGCCCTCTCTCTCTCTCTCTCTCTCGGCCCTCTCTCTCGACCATCTCTCTCTGCCCTCTCTCTCTCTCTCTCTCTCTCTCTCGGCCCTCTCTCTCTTGGCCCTCTCTCTCTGCCCTCTCTCTCTCTCTCTCTCTCTCTCTCTCTCTCTCTCTCTCTCTATCTCTCTCTCTCTCTCTCTCGGCCCTCTCTCTCTCTCTCTCTCTCTCTCTCTCTCTCTCTCTCTCTCTCTCTCTCTCTCTCTGCCCTCTCTCTCTCTCTCCCGGCCCGCTGACGGACGGTGTCACACAGCCTGGTATTAACATCGCTTCCTAGAAATGCAGAGGTGGAGCCACATCATCCAAGACATACAACTGGGGGTTTAGAGGGGGATCAATACAGGATAAAGTTTGTGTTTTCAAGCTAGATGGCCTAGTAGGGTAAAGGTTGTGTCTTGAATAAGCTACCGGTGTAGGGAGGTAACGTTTTTGTTTTTAAATACAGTTAGCTATAGGTAAAGTTTGTGATTTAAACAAGCTATACCAGTATAGTAAGGTAAGGTTTGTGTTAAATACAGTACACTATAGGTAAGGTTTGTGATTTAAACAAGCTACCAGTATAGTAAGGTAAGGTTTGTGTTCACTAATCACTAAATCACTACCCACCTTCAAAACCTCTCTAAAAGAGCACCTACGGAAGACTGCAATCCGAAACTGGCCCCTGTAAATGTCCAAACCCAACCCCCTGCAATGTACAGTCCTCCCCCCTTGCACAGTTTCTTCCCCCTCAAATGTATATACTCTCTTTTTTAGACTCTTTTTGTATCACAAACAGTACTGTATTTGTAAATCTGGTATGTCATAAATGTCTAGATGTAGCAGCACTGTCTATCTGTATGTCATGTATGTTATGATGAATTGAAAATGGGGGACCCTGATGTAAACAAGATGAAAGTCTTTCTCTGGTCTACATCCCCTTACAAATTGTGTGTATTGAGCCGTACTGTATTGTACCCATTCTGCAATCTGTTAATAAAATGTTCAATCAATCAATCAATCAATCAATCAATCATGATGTTTAAAATTATCTATAGTAAAGTACTGTTTGTTTTAAATAAGCTATAGTAAAGTACTCTTTGTTTTAAATAAGCTATAGTAAGATAATGTTTGTTTTAAATAAGCTATAGTAAGATAATGTTTTAAATAAGCTGTAGTAAGATAATGTTTGTTTTAAGTAAGCTAAGATAACTTGTGTTTTAAATAAGCTATAGTGAGGTAATGTTTGTGTTTTAAATAAGCTATAGTGAGGTAATTGTAGTTCTGTGTTCTGTGTTACAACCCAGCCCTTGTGATAATAAATCATTCTTTACTGAAGAGGAAACCATTGTGTATATTATCTAATCAATAAGGAATGCTGTTTGTTCTTTATTTCCATATGAAGATCAAAGTGAATATCGTGAAATCAAACCAGGTTTCACAAAACAACGCAGTGTTGCAAATAATATTACCTCATCGCATTAAACAATGAACATCAAAGAATTAAGTGCTCTATGACCTCACAAATGCTCTATTACCACTGACTCGCTTGAAGAGGTGGCGGAGGAGGGGGGTGGTGGGGGTGTCGGAGACCGAGTGCATTAATTCCTCCTTTTTTTCAGAGCTGAAGGTGGCAAACTCTCGTCCTGAGTGTTATAACTCTTATCTAGACACTGCGGTCTCTATCTGGGACATTGCGTGAGTGTTTGGTAGAGTGGAAGCCCGGTCTCTCCACACGACCACACTCTGGTAAAGTGCACACTGACCTGGACCTGAACACATGGCTTCACTCGCTGGATCAGCTGCGCAGGGGGTCGAGTCTTATGCAATCAACAGCATCACACACACACACACACACACACACACACACACACACTCACTCACACACGTACACACACACATTCACATCTCTGTATGATAGCATGTACAATAGTGCTGTATATACCGTATACACATTTATATAATTTATATATTTATATTGACCACATATACTGTAGCCGTCAAGGTCAACTTTATTTATATAACACATTTAAAATCAACCGAAGTTGTACCAAAGTGCTGTACAATACAAAAACAGAAATACTAAAAGAAATATAAAATACAGTACATACACAAAGTCATATAACGACAATAAAGTTTAAAAAAAACAATCACGACACGACCAAGGGATGTGTGGCTTACCGAGCCTCAGAACGCCAATAAAAACAGGTGAGTCTTCAGCTGTGCCTTAAAACTCTGTAGGGTCTGGGCAGACCTCATTTGCAGTGGAAGACTGTTCCATAACTTAGGGGCAGCCACCGCAAAAGCTCGATCGCCTTTAGTCTTTAGCCTAGACCTCGGGACGTCTGAGAGCAGTTTATTTGCTGACCTCAGTGCGCTACACTGTAAAAAATTAATGTTTTTTCATGGGAAATTCACTATTATTTTACAGATTACTTTTGTTTTTCTACTTCAAGTGTAAATGCCATAAAAATACAGTAAAATGACCTTTTATCAAAATATTAACCATTAAATAAAGGTTGTAATCTGTAAATGTATTTGATTTTACTGTAATTTGACAGTAAGTATTTGTCAACCATTGATGCCAGACATTTACCGTTTTCTTGCAGCTTTTTTTCTCTTACAGTGAAGCAGGGGTACAAAGATGGAGGAGTTCAGCTAGATACTGAGGGGCCAGACCATTTAAGGCCTTGAACACAAACATGGCAATTTTGAAATCAATTCTGAAACGAACAGGGAGCCAGTGCAGGGAAGCCAGTACTGGTCTGATGTGCTCACGCCTCTTTGTGCCGGTCAAGAGGCGTGCAGCAGCGTTCTGCACCAGCTGCAGGCGTCGCAGGGAGAGCTGGTCCCACATACAGGGCATTGCAATAGTCCAGCCTAGATGATATAAAAGCATGGATGACCCTCTCCAGGTCATTGGGAGAGAGGTAGGGCTTTACCTTTGCCAAGAGCCTCAGCTGAAAAAAGGAGCCTTTCACTACAGACCCAATCTGTCTGTAAAATTTTTGATCACTGTCAAAGGTGACACCATGGCTTTTTATAAAATTTCGTTTTTTGGCATCGAGGGGCCCTAAAGCACCAGCAGAGTTTCCCAACCGGTCCAGATGCCCAAACACAATGACCTCCGTCTTACCGTCATTAAGATTGAGGAAGTTTAGGTCCATCCAAATATTAATGTTGGCAAGAGCAGCTAGCAGAGGTTCAATACAGTCATTGTCCAATTATCTAGCAGTCTCAGTCAATGAGTCTTAAATCCTTTTATTTTTAATACATTTGCAAAAAATTCTAAAAATCTTTTTTCATTTAGTCATTATGGGGTATTGTGTGTAGATGTTTGAGGAAAATACATTTTGGAATAAGGCTGTAACATAACAAAATGTGGAAAAAGTTAAGTTTCCAGATGCACTGTATATATTTATCAATATCTATCTGAAGCCTTCTATATACCTACTTATACACCTGCATATAACCCATACAACTCTGCATGATAGCATGTACAGTAGTGCTGTATATACCGTATATATACATTTATATTTACCGCATATACTGTATATATATATATCCATATCTGTCTGAATATACCTGCATATAACCCTTCTATAGACCTACTTATACATCTGCATATAACCCATACAACTCTGTATAGTCGGGTCTTATGCAATCAACAGCATCACACGTACACACACACATCTCTGTATGATAGCATGTACAATAGTGCTGTATATACCGTATATACACATTTAAATATGGAGACCAGGACCCCTTCTTCTCTTCCCTGTTTTCATCTACCTCTTCTACACAACTTCCTGATCTCCACTTTCTCACCCACTTCTCCTCTTCCTTTCCTTCTGCATTTCTGATTAGTTTCACTATGATGTCTTGAACTGGGCAGAAACAAAAATAGATGTACATATCCCCTACATACTCTCACTAGTTACGCTGCTGGCCAGTATGACTGACTACTATAGTGTCTTTATACGTGTATCACTGTACATATTAATATTAATACATTTGAATCTAATCTAATCATAGTATAATCGTCACTCGCTACACACCACACCTTCCCTCTCACCAGCACACATGAAACCTGTTCTCTAACGTGAACCGCAGAGGTACGCTTCTCTCGGGTATAACCGTCCTAATGTATTCTTTTTACAAACCTCTTCTGGCATTTTGCTAAGTGCTTCAGTCTGTCTGAACGGATTCTCTCCCAAGACTTACAATTAAAAACCGCCGTCTTCCTGAGCATGTAAACGTACTTGTGTTGGTTATTTTCCGCTCCCTTGATTGATGGGGGAACGAGGGGATGCGATTTAAAAGCGCGTTCCCCCCCAGAGCTCTCGCTCTCTGTTTGCACGAGGCTCAAGTTGTCTTTCCATTTACAACTTCCGAACACAAACCCACTCGCGGCCAAATGGAAATGCCTCAGCCAGGTGTGCAAACCCTCTCAGGCAGACCCAGGGTCAGTTTCCTCTCTCCTCTCTCAGGCAGACCCAGGGTCAGTTTCCTCTCTCCTCTCTCAGACAGACCCAGGGTCAGTCTCTCCTCTCCTCTCTCTCAGACAGACCCAGGGTCAGTCTCTCCTCTCCTTTCTCTCAGACAGACCCAGGATCAGTCTCTCCTCTCTCAGGCAGACCCAGGGTCAGTCTCTCCTCTCTCAGGCAGACCCAGGATCAGTCTCTCCTCTCTCAGGCAGACCCAGGGTCAGTCTCTCCTCTCCTCTCTCTCAGACAGACCCAGAATCAGTCTCTCCTCTCCTCTCTCTCAGGCAGACCCAGGATCAGTCTCTCCTCTCTTCTCTCTCAGACAGACCCAGGGTCAGTCTCTCCTCTCCCCTCTCAGGCAGACCCAGGGTCAGTCTCCTCTCTCAGGCAGACCCAGGGTCAGTTTCCTCTCTCCTCTCTCAGGCAGACCCAGGGTCAGTCTCTCCTCTCTCCTCTCTCAGACAGACCCAGGGTCAGTCTCTCCTCTCTCAGGCAGACCCAGGATCAGTCTCTCCTCTCTTCTCTCTCAGGCAGACCCAGGGTCAGTCTCTCCTCTCCTCTCTCTCAGGCAGACCCAGGCTCAGTCTCTCCTCTCCTCTCTCTCAGGCAGACCCAGGATCAGTCTCTCCTCTCCTCTCTCTCAGGCAGACCCAGGGTCAGTCTCTCCTCTCTCCTCTCTCTCAGACAGACCCAGGATCAGTCTTTCCTCTCTCCTCTCTCAGACAGACCCAGGGTCAGTCTCTCCTCTCTCCTCTCTCAGGCAGACCCAGGATCAGTCTCCTCTCTCCTCTCTCAGACAGACCCAGGATCAGTCTCTCCTCTCCTCTCTCTCAGGCAGACCCAGGATCAGTCTCCTCTCTCCTCTCTCTGACAGACCCAGGGTCAGTCTCTCCTCTCTCCTCTCTCAGACAGACCCAGGATCAGTCTCTCCTCTCTCCTCTCTCTCAGACAGACCCAGGATCAGTCTCCTCTCTCAGACAGACCCAGGATCAGTCTCTCCTCTCCTCTCTCAGACAGACCCAGGATCAGTCTCTCCTCTCTTCTCTCTCTGACAGACCCAGTGTCAGTCTCTCCTCTCCTCTCTCTCAGACAGACCCAGGGTCAGTCTCTCCTCTCCTCTCTCTCAGGCAGACCCAGGATCAGTCTCTCCTCTCTCCTCTCTCAGACAGACCCAGGATCAGTCTCTCCTCTCCTCTCTCTGACAGACCCAGGATCAGTCTCTCCTCTCTCCTCTCTCTCAGACAGACTCAGGATCAGTCTCTCCTCTCTCCTCTCTCAGACAGACCCAGGATCAGTCTCTCCTCTCTCCTCTCTCAGACAGACCCAGGATCAGTCTCTCCTCTCTCCTCTCTCAGACAGACCCAGGATCAGTCTCTCCTCTCTCAGACAGACCCAGGATCAGTCTCTCATCTCCTCTCTCAGACAGACCCAGGATCAGTCTCTTCCTCCCTGACGCCGTTTGAATCCAACAGCTTCACTGCACCTCCATGTACTCGGTGGATATCGGGGTTGTGTCACTTCCTCTCCATAATGCGAGAGACAGGAGGAGGTTCTGTTTAGATAACGAGACGCTCTGACAGACACTCCCCGCCGCCGTGCATCCTGGGATTTACCGTCACGGTGTCTCTAACCCTGACGCCGGTTTCTGCATGTCATCGTTTAGCTAACGAGGCCCTTTTACAGGAAGGGACGGCGCAGACCGTTCTTCCTGAGCAGACTGTTCTTCCTGAGCAGACTGTTCTTCCTGAGCAGACTGTTCTTCCTGAGCAGACTGTTCTTCCTGAGCAGACCGTTCTTCCTGAGCAGACCGTTCTTCCTGAGCAGACCGTTCTTCCTGAGCAGACTGTTCTTCCTGAGCAGACCGTTCTTCCTGAGCAGACCATTCTTCCTGAGCAGACCGTTCTTCCTGTTCTTCCTGAACAGACCGTTCTTCCTGAGCAGACCGTTCTTCCTGAGCAGACCGTTCTTCCTGAGCAGACCGTTCTTCCTGAGCAGACCGTTCTTCCTGAGCAGACCGTTCTTCCTGAGCAGACCGTTCTTCCTGAGCAGAGTGTTCTTCCTGAGCAGACTGTTCTTCCTGAGCAGACTGTTCTTCCTGAGCAGACTGTTCTTCCTGTTCTTCCTGAGCAGACCGTTCTTCCTGAGCAGACCGTTCTTCCTGAGCAGACTTCCTGAGCAGACCGTTCTTCGTGAGCAGACCGTTCTTCGTGAGCAGACTGTTCTTCCTGAGCAGACCGTTCTTCCTGAGCAGACTGTTCTTCCTGAGCAGAGTGTTCTTCCTGAGCAGACCGTTCTTCCTGAGCAGACTGTTCTTCCTGAGCAGACCGTTCTTCCTGTTCTTCCTGAGCAGACCGTTCTTCCTGAGCAGACCGTTCTTCCTGAGCAGACCGTTCTTCCTGAGCAGACTGTTCTTCCTGAGCAGACCGTTCTTCCTGTTCTTCCTGAGCAGACCGTTCTTCCTGAGCAGACCGTTCTTCCTGAGCAGACCGTTCTTCCTGAGCACGTTCTTCCTGAGCAGACCGTTCTTCCTCAGCAGACTGTTCTTCCTGAGCAGACCGTTCTTCCTGAGCACACTGTTCTTCCTGAGCAGACCGTTGTTCCTGTTCTTCCTGAGCAGACTGTTCTTCCTGAGCAGACCGTTCTTCCTGAGCAGACCATTCTTCCTGAGCAGACCGTTCTTCCTGAGCAGACCGTTCTTCCTGAGCAGACCGTTCTTCCTGAGCAGACCGTTCTTCCTGAGCAGACCGTTCTTCCTGAGCAGACCGTTCTTCCTGAGCAGAGTGTTCTACCTGAGCAGACTGTTCTTCCTGAGCAGACTGTTCTTCCTGAGCAGACTGTTCTTCCTGTTCTTCCTGAGCAGACCGTTCTTCCTGAGCAGACCGTTCTTCCTGAGCAGACTTCCTGAGCAGACCGTTCTTCGTGAGCAGACCGTTCTTCGTGAGCAGACTGTTCTTCCTGAGCAGACCGTTCTTCCTGAGCAGACTGTTCTTCCTGAGCAGAGTGTTCTTCCTGAGCAGACCGTTCTTCCTGAGCAGACTGTTCTTCCTGAGCAGACCGTTCTTCCTGTTCTTCCTGAGCAGACCGTTCTTCCTGAGCAGACCGTTCTTCCTGAGCAGACCGTTCTTCCTGAGCAGACTGTTCTTCCTGAGCAGACCGTTCTTCCTGTTCTTCCTGAGCAGACCGTTCTTCCTGAGCAGACCGTTCTTCCTGAGCAGACCGTTCTTCCTGAGCACGTTCTTCCTGAGCAGACCGTTCTTCCTCAGCAGACTGTTCTTCCTGAGCAGACCGTTCTTCCTGAGCAGACTGTTCTTCCTGAGCAGACCGTTGTTCCTGTTCTTCCTGAGCAGACTGTTCTTCCTGAGCAGACCGTTCTTCCTGAGCAGACTGTTCTTCCTGAGCAGACTGTTCTTCCTGAGCAGACCGTTCTTCCTGAGCAGACCGTTCTTCCTGTTCTTCCTGAGCAGACCGTTCTTCCTGAGCAGACTGTTCTTCCTGAGCAGACCGTTCTTCCTGAGCAGACTGTTCTTCCTGAGCAGACCGTTCTTCCTGAGCAGACTGTTCTTCCTGAGCAGACCGTTCTTCCTGAGCAGACTGTTCTTCCTGAGCAGACCGTTCTTCCTGAGCAGACCGTTCTTCCTGAGCAGACTGTTCTTCCTGAGCAGACTGTTCTTCCTGAGCAGAGTGTTCTTCCTGAGCAGACTGTTCTTCCTGAGCAGACTGAGGAAATGTGGACACTGAGGAAGATGCTGAAGATAACATGGAAGGATAAGATCAAGAATGAGGAGGTACTGAGAAGAGCGGATATGCAAGGAGGACAGCTGCTGGAGAGGTTGAAAAAGAGAAAGATGGAGTTGTGCGGGCATGTTCTGAGAGGATCCAGCGGGGAGATGTTCAAGAAGGTGGTGATGGGGAAGGTGGATGGAAAGAGAGGAAGTGGAAGACCAAGAAGAGGCTGGGTAGACGACGTCTGTGATTGGAGTGGAGTGAGAGGCGGAGTCACGGAGTTGGAGAGAAGAAGTGGGGACAGAATGGGTTGGAGAGTGATAGGCAACCTTCGGAACGAAGAAGCCACCTAATGATGAGACTGTTCTTCCTCAGTAGACCGTTCTTCCTGAGCAGACCGTTCTTCCTGAGCAGACCGTTCTTCCTGAGCAGACTGTTCTTCCTGAGCAGACCGTTCTTCCTGAGCAGACCGTTCTTCCTGAGCAGACTGTTCTTCCTGAGCAGGCCGTTCTTCCTGAGCAGACCGTTCTTCCTGAGCAGACTGTTCTTCCTGAGCAGACTGTTCTTCCTGAGCAGACCGTTCTTCCTGAGCAGACCGTTCTTCCTGAGCAGACTTCCTGAGCAGACCGTTCTTCCTGAGCAGAGTGTTCTTCCTGAGCAGACTGTTCTTCCTGAGCAGACCGTTCTTCCTGAGCAGACTGTTCTTCCTGAGCAGACTGTTCTTCCTGTTCTTCCTGAGCAGACCGTTCTTCCTGAGCAGACCGTTCTTCCTGAGCAGACTTCCTGAGCAGACCGTTCTTCCTGAGCAGACCGTTCTTCCTGAGCAGACCGTTCTTCCTGAGCAGACCGTTCTTCCTGAGCAGACCGTTCTTCATGAGCAGACTGTTCTTCCTGAGCAGACCGTTCTTCCTGAGCAGACTGTTCTTCCTGAGCAGAGTGTTCTTCCTGAGCAGACCGTTCTTCCTGAGCAGACTGTTCTTCCTGAGCAGACCGTTCTTCCTGTTCTTCCTGAGCAGACCGTTCTTCCTGAGCAGACCGTTCTTCCTGAGCAGACCGTTCTTCCTGAGCAGACTGTTCTTCCTGAGCAGACCGTTCTTCCTGTTCTTCCTGAGCAGACCGTTCTTCCTGAGCAGACCGTTCTTCCTGAGCAGACCGTTCTTCCTGAGCACATTCTTCCTGAGCAGACCGTTCTTCCTCAGCAGACTGTTCTTCCTGAGCAGACCGTTCTTCCTGAGCAGACTGTTCTTCCTGAGCAGACCGTTGTTCCTGTTCTTCCTGAGCAGACTGTTCTTCCTGAGCAGACTGTTCTTCCTGAGCAGACCGTTCTTCCTGAGCAGACCGTTCTTCCTGAGCAGACCGTTCTTCCTGTTCTTCCTGAGCAGACCATTCTTCCTGAGCAGACTGTTCTTCCTGAGCAGACCGTTCTTCCTGAGCAGACTGTTCTTCCTGAGCAGACCGTTCTTCCTGAGCAGACTGTTCTTCCTGAGCAGACCGTTCTTCCTGAGCAGACCGTTCTTCCTGAGCAGACTGTTCTTCCTGAGCAGAGTGTTCTTCCTGAGCAGAGTGTTCTTCCTGAGCAGACTGTTCTTCCTGAGCAGACTGAGGAAATGTGGACACTGAGGAAGATGCTGAAGATAACATGGAAGGATAAGATCAAGAATGAGGAGGTACTGAGAAGAGCGGATATGCAAGGAGGACAGCTGCTGGAGAGGTTGAAAAAGAGAAAGATGGAGTTGTGCGGGCATGTTCTGAGAGGATCCAGCGGGGAGATGTTCAAGAAGGTGGTGATGGGGAAGGTGGATGGAAAGAGAGGAAGTGGAAGACCAAGAAGAGGCTGGGTAGACGACGTCTGTGATTGGAGTGGAGTGAGAGGCGGAGTCACGGAGTTGGAGAGAAGAAGTGGGGACAGAATGGGTTGGAGAGTGATAGGCAACCTTCGGAACGAAGAAGCCACCTAAAGATGAGACTGTTCTTCCTCAGTAGACCGTTCTTCCTGAGCAGAGTGTTCTTCCTGAGCAGACTGTTCTTCCTGAGCAGACCGTTCTTCCTGAGCAGACTGTTCTTCCTGAGCAGACTGTTCTTCCTGAGCAGACTGTTCTTCCTGAGCAGACCGTTCTTCCTGAGCAGACTGTTCTTCCTGAGCAGACTGTTCATCAATGGCACCTTGTCCTCGTCCCTTCCAGTGACATGTGGGGTCCCCCAAGGAAGCATTTTGGGACCTCAACTGTTTTTAATATATATTAATGACATGAAATCGGCATGCGATTGCAACCTGTTCCTGTTTGCTGACGACTCGGCACTCCTGGTCTCAGACAGGGATAAGTCTAAAGTGGAAAGTGTCCTGAGCAGTGAAATGAAAAAAATCTGCTCCTGGCTCAGTGACAATAAATTGTCTCTACATCTGGGAAAAACAGAGGCCATACTCTTTGGGTCAAACACCAACCTAAAGAAATCCCAGGGTTTTAAAATTAGAGTAGGTGAAAACATTGAGGATAAAGAGGAGGTCACCTACCTGGGCTTTATTTTAAATAACAAACTTTCTAACGAAAAAATTGCACAAAAAGTTATTACTAAGGTCAATCAAAAAACCAAATTTTTATTTAGAATTTCCTCGTTCATAAATAAAAACGCTCTGAGGACCCTAGCTGGAGCCCTCATCCAATGTCACTTTGACTATGCTTGCACTTCATGGTACAGCAACATATCAAAACAAATGAAGACAAAGCTCCAGACCTCCCAAAACAAACTAGTGAGACTCCTGCACAACCTTCACTTTAGGACTCACCTAACGCCAGCCCACTTTAGCAGGCTGGGATGGCTTAGGGTTGAAGAAAGGGTACACCAACTCTTTTATCATAACTTGGCTTTTATTTCTTTTATCATGAGTTGCTTTTAAGGGTTTGCGGATTTTCTTTTAACATTAGTTAACTGTATGAGTTGTCAGGTTAGGTGTTTTTATAAAAAAAAAATTGAATGTGTCCTGTCAGTGTACATGTCCATTTGTGTTTCTGTGCCTTTTTATGTTCCATGTATGGACCACAATGGAAACAAGCCTTGGCTTTATTGTGTTTTATCCATTTTTGACCTGCGTTATTGACACTGTTATTGTCTTGTCTTTTAAAATGTTTTTTTGTCATACGATTTGTGTCAAAATAAAGTATTCAATCAAAAAAAATATTCAAAAAATCTTCCTGAGCAGACCGTTCTTCCTGAGCAGAGTGTTCTTCCTGAGCAGACTGTTCTTCCTGAGCAGACTTCCTGAGCAGACTGTTCTTCCTGAGCAGACTGTTCTTCCTGAGCAGACTGTTCTTCCTGAGCAGACCGTTCTTCCTGAGCAGACTGTTCTTCCGGAGCAGACCGTTCTTCCTGAGCAGACTGTTCTTCCTGAGCAGACTGTTCTTCCTGAGCAGACTGTTCTTCCTGAGCAGACTGTTCTTCCTGAGCAGACCGTTCTTCCTGAGCAGACCGTTCTTCCTGAGCAGACTGTTCTTCCTGAGCAGACCGTTCTTCCTGAGCAGACCGTTCTTCCTGAGCAGACCGTTCTTCTTGAGCAGACTCGGTATCTCAGCCTGTGCAGCCGACTACTGCAGACGTTTTACTGTCCTCTTCTTCACCGTTGGTGCTGGGTGGGGGGGTAACATGAACTCAAGAGACGCTAACAGACTGAACAAGCTGGCGAGGAAGGCTAGCTCTGTAGTGGGAGTCCGGATCAAACTAGAGGTGGTGGCAGAGAGGAGGACGAGGAAAAAGCTGGATGCTATACTGAAGAACCCCTCCCACCCCCTCTATGAGGAGCTAGCCAAGATGATAACCCCTCCCACCCCCTCTATGAGGAGCTAGCCAAGATGATAACCCCTCCCACCCCCTCTATGAGGAGCTAGCCAGGATGATAACCCCTCCCACCCCCTCTATGAGGAGCTAGCCAGGATGATAACCCTTCCCACCCCCTCTATGAGGAGCTAGCCAGGATGATAACCCCTCCCACCCCCTCTATGAGGAGCTAGTCAAGATGAGAACCCCTCCCACCCCCTCTATGAGGAGCTAGCTAAGATGAGAACCCCTTCCACCCCCTCTATGAGGAGCTAGCTAAGATGAGAACCCCCACCCCCTCTATGAGGAGCTAGCTAAGATGAGAACCGCTCCCACCCCCTCTATGAGGAGCTAGTCAAGATGAGAACCCCCCCCCCCACCCCCTCTATGAGGAGCTAGGCAAGATGAGAACCCCACCCTCCGCACCGCGGGGGACATCACAGACCGCTATACCAAGAGGTGAATTAACTTCTTGGTAACGTGTCTACCGTACTTTTCGGACTATAAGCCACGGCTTTTTTCCCCATTTTTCGACCCTGCGGCTTATATAACGGTGCGGCTAATCTATGGATTTTGACAGCTAACTGGGCGCGCTCCCTCAGCTCTGTGACCGTCAGATCAGACTCCTAAATCTGCTGCAGCAGTGCACGCCTTGCCCCTCCTCCTCCGCCTCATGTCAACAAACCATTACGGCAAGAGTCTAGTGTATGAGCAGCTCAGGGCTCCTCTTTCAACATAACTGAAGCATTAAACAAAATGACCCAGTCAACAAACTATTCACTTTAGTTTATTTATACATGAGGCGTTGTCTAATGTTATCTAGCTGCTGATAGCTCCTGATATCAACGTCTGATATCATCAGTTTGGCACTCGATTTTGCAGGTGCTGGCTAGTGCTGACTAGCGCTGCTAACTGCCTATCGTTATGAGAGCTAACGTTGCTACCTACTGTACCCGGCGCTGCTAACTGGCTATCGTTATGAGAGCTAACGTTGCTACCTACTGTACCTGGTGCTGCTAACTGGCTATCGTTATGAGAGCTAACGTTGCTACCTACTGTACCCGGCGCTGCTAACTGGCTATCGTTATGAGAGCTAACGTTGCTACCTACTGTACCCGGCGCTGCTAACTGGCTATCGTTATGAGAGCTAACGTTGCTACCTACTGTACCTGGCGCTGCTAACTGGCTATCGTTATGAGAGCTGACGTTGCTACCTACTGTACCTGGCGCTGCTAACTGGCTATCGTTATGAGAGCTAACGTTGCTACCTGTACCTGGCGCTGCTAACTGGCTATCGTTATGAGAGCTAACGTTGCTACCTACTGTACCCGGCGCTGCTAACTGGCTATCGTTATGAGAGCTAACGTTGCTACCTACTGTAACTGGTGCTGCTAACTGGCTATCGTTATGAGAACTAACGTTGCTACCTACTGTACCCGGTGCTGGCTAACTGGCTATCGTTATGAGAGCTAACGTTGCTACCTACTCTACCCGGCGCTGCTAACTGGCTATCGTTATGAGAGCTAACGTTGCTACCTACTGTACCCGGCGCTGCTAACTGGCTATCGTTATGAGAGCTAACGTTGCTACCTACTGTACCTGGCGCTGCTAACTGGCTATCGTTATGAGAGCTAACGTTGCTACCTACTGTACCCGGCGCTGGCTAACTGGCTATCATTATGAAAGGAAAAGGAACAACGCCAGTTAAGGCTCAAGATAGAAACCATGCCTCTTGACGACATTATTGTCGCCCTATAGTCGAATTCTGTTAACAAGTTTAACTCGCAGTACTGCTACATGCCACAGTCACTTCACAACACTTGAAGTCCATCGTGACTGTGGATATACTCGCGGTACCTCTGTTACACTCACCCGCCTAAACTCACTCACCCAGGGCCCCACGTTGGGCGCCACGTGTAGCCGTTTTGAATTGGCTTGCCCTGAGCGAGTCTCGAACCCGGGTCGGCCGCACCGCGGGTGACATCACAGACCGCTATACCAAGAGATGAATTCACTTCTTGGTAATGTGTCTATATGCCTTTTAAGGGGGAGTGAGGTTAACTCGCAGTATTGCTATGTGCCACAGTCACTTCACAACACTTGAAGTCCATCGTGACTGTGGATTAGGGCTGTCCCCGACTAAGGATTTGGATGGTCGACTATGATTGGCCAAAATTTGCTGTTAGTCGACTATTGGTTGACTAAAAAAAAAAAAAAAAGTATAATATATATATATATATATATTTTTTTATCATTCCATTTGGGCTGTGGGGGGTGCTTAATGTCTGAAGGAGTCGACTGAAGGCTTCTTGTCCTCTTTCAGTGCCTCTGTGACTGTTTTCGTAGGCAGTTAGCCTCTGGTATGCGTGCCATTAGCGTTAGCCACGCTTCTAGGCCTCTTTTCTTTTGGAAAGAATTATTTAAAAAAATATATATAATAATAATTATATATATATATTTTTTGTATTCGACTAAGAAGTTGGCAGTCGACTACGGCTCCTTTCGACCGATTAGTCGACTAATCGACTAATAGGGGTCAGCCCTACTGTGGATATACTCGCGGTACCTCCGTTACATTAGGACTATCTGACTCTTAATAATAAACACTGTTATGACTATCTGACTCTTATAAACACTGTTAGGACTATCTGACTCTTAATAATAAACACTGCATGGACTCTGGTGCAGTGTGTTACTACGGTTTGGACCATATATACCATCATCACCAGGCCCGGACTGGCCATCGGGAGCACCGGGAGTTTTCCCGGTGGCCTGGCCTGCACAGATAAAAAAAAATTATATAAAATCTTTTATCATAATTTTTATTTTTATTTTTTTGCCAGGCCATTGTTTCTAGATGTGGCGGCGGCGCGGCGCGATAGTTAGATAGGGTCCTACTAATCACCCCAAAGTACCAGAAAATACCCCAAAATACCAGAAACTACCCCAAAATACCAGAAAATACCAGAAACTACCCCAAAATACCCCAAAGTATACCCCAAAATACCAGAAACTACCCCAAAATACCCCAAAATACCAGAAAATACCAGAAAATACCAGAAACTACCCCAAAATACCCCAAAGTATACCCCAAAATACCAGAAACTACCCCAAAATACCCCAAAATACCCCAAAGTATACCCCAAAATACCAGAAACTACCCCAAAATACCAGAAACTACCAGAAACTACCCCAAAATACCCCAAAGTATACCCCAAAATACCAGAAACTACCCCAAAATACCCCAAAATACCAGAAAATACCAGAAACTACCCCAAAATACCCCAAAGTATACCCCAAAATACCAGAAACTACCCCAAAATACCCCAAAGTATACCCCAAAATACCAGAAACTACCCCAAAATACCAGAAAATACCAGAAAATACCAGAAACTACCCCAAAATACCCCAAAGTATACCCCAAAATACCAGAAACTACCCCAAAATACCCCAAAATACCAGAAAATACCAGAAAATACCAGAAACTACCCCAAAATACCCCAAAGTATACCCCAAAATACCAGAAACTACCCCAAAATACCCAAAAATACCCCAAAGTATACCCCAAAATACCAGAAACTACCCCATAATACCAGAAAATACCAGAAACTACCAGAAACTACCCCAAAATACACCAAAGTATACCCCAAAATACCAGAAACTACCCCAAAATACCCCAAAATACCAGAAAATACCAGAAAATACCAGAAACTACCCCAAAATACCCCAAAGTATACCCCAAAATACCAGAAACTACCCCAAAATACCCCCAAAATACCAGAAAATACCAGAAAATACCAGAAACTACCCCAAAATACCCCAAAGTATACCCCAAAATACCAGAAACTACCCCAAAATACCCTAAAATACCCCAAAGTATACCCCAAAGTACCAGAAAATACCAGAAAATACCCCAAAATACCCCAAAATACCCCAAAGTACCCCAAATAGTGTGTAATAGTGTAATAGTGTAATAGTAGTAATAGTGTGTAATAGTGTAATAGTGTGTAATAGTGTAATAGTGTCAAGTGTCATGGAGAGGGACTCTGTCGGCCACCCGCCCCCTCCGGACGGGTGTCCCCCAGGGCTCGGTCCTAGGACCCCTTCTTTTCTCCCTCTACACTAAATCACTGGGTAACATTATCACATCTCATGGCTTCTCATATCATTGTTATGCAGATGATACTCAACTCTTCCTCTCCTTCCCTCCCTCAGATATCCACGTCTCTGAGCGGATCTCGGCCTGTCTGTCCGACATCTCCGCCTGGATGACGACCAACCACCTCAAACTGAACCTAAGCAAAACAGAATTGCTCCACCTGCCGGCCAAATCCACCCCCCTGACCGACCTCTCCATCACAGTCGAGAATGCAGCTGTGACCGCGTCGCCGACCGCCAAGAACCTTGGTGTTGTCCTCGACGACCAGTTGAACTTCTCTGCTCACATCGCAGCGACAACCAGAACCTGCAGATTCCTCCTGAGCAACGTCAGAAGGATACGCCCCTTCCTGACAAAAGAAGCCACCCAACTCCTCGTCCAATCAACAGTCATCTCCCGCCTCGACTACTGCAACGCACTGCTAGCTGGCCTCCCGGCCACTGCCACCAAGCCTCTTCAACTCATTCAAAATGCAGCGGCCCGCCTGATCTCAAACCGAAGTCAGCCCATGTCACCCCACTTCTTAGGGACCTGCACTGGCTCCCCATTGCTGCACGTATCCGCTTCAAGGCCCTCGACCTAGCATACCGTGCGGCAAAGGGAACCGCTCCCGCCTACCTCCGGTCAATGGTCTCTAACTACACACCCTCAAGACCCCTACGCTCTGCGTCTTCTGGCCGCCTCAGATCTACTC
>NC_140166.1:134024896-134052396 GCF_963971535.1 Notolepis coatsorum | reverse complement strand
CCATAACAGTACATTGTACTAAGCAATTGTTGGCTCATTAGTTTGTGATTCACATGCACTAAAATTGACCAGAATGCAGGAAATTAATTCTTTGTAACAAAAAATTTCCTGGTGGGGGACCCCCAGACCCCCGCTTAAAAAGTGGCCTGATTGGGGCTATATTTCGCGCTATATCTCCCGGTATGAATTATTTCCCCAGTCCGGCCCAGATCATCACTATTACTAAACTAATCCTGCCACTCACAGTCACTACTATTCATTACTAGTGTTATCACTATTGTCATCACTTGCGCTTTGTTCTATGCTCTAGACTATTATTATTACTAGCTATCCCCCATGCTGCTATGACACTTGAATTTCCCCAAGGGGATCAATAAAGGAACACTTGACTTCAGCTACATTAGTTTGATTAGAACAGGTCATGCTATTGCGCCGCTCAAACATGACACAAGGGCCATCACAACCTCCCACAATTGTTTCAGTGTATATAATGTCAATAAATTACTTTTTAATAGCACGGCTGTTTGTCTTAATTCGGACGTGCATTGTGCTGCGGTTGCACTGCGCCTCTCTGACCACTTCTTCTCTGACTGGAAATGCCCCATCTGAGGTGTAATTGCATTTGAATCGCGGGGACGCAGGCACATTGAATTACTCTCTGTGTGCTGGGAGCTAATTGGGTTAAGGGCCTGCTGGCACATGTGCACTGGAAACATTTACCCAAACATTAAGCTCCAATTAGGCTTTCCAGGATGAGGGAACTTGTTGGCGACAGGAGAGGGAGAGGGGCACATCGTTCGGGATATTCCAAATAAAAAGCTCTTTCTCCAACATCTGCTAAAAAAAAATTAAACGGGCGCAGTCAGATGTACCAGATTATAATAACTTGATTAAACACCTGGACTTCCAGATTACTTTCAGGCCCCTCCTTTTATTTAGTTTCATCGGCAGCATTCCTCTTACTGAGTGTGAGTTGGCTGGAGTGCAGCGCAGTCGTTCCGTTCCAAACTGGCAGTGTGCGTGTCTGCTTGTGTGTGTGTGTGTGTGTAGGTGTGTGTGTGTGTGTTTAGGGCACATGCTCAGCCCCGGCTCAGAGGAGCGACTAATGCAGTTATATACAGTGATGCAGTGGTGGTCCCACTCGGTACCACGCCGTCCCAGCAGTTTTTTCTGAGCAGAAGTATGCGCACGGATGTGCACGCGCGTGCACACAAAAATGCGTTCACAACTTTCACTGACTCGTCGCGCCGTGCGCCAAGTACCCGGCACTTATCACCTAGAGCAGGGGTGGGCAATTATTTGGCGCTGCCAGGGGGCCGAATGAGCAACTGAAAATATGTTGGAGGGCCGGGCCAAAATTCCAAACTCAATTATGCATAATATACATTTTATTTCTATATAAAAAGCAGTAAATGGCATTGTTTTGACCTCTGGTAAAAGTGTATGTTATTATTTGGCAATTAAAAGGTGAGGTTAGCTTTCAAAAATATAATTTATTCAAATAGAATTTATTTCCAAAATGATAAACAAAATGTGAAACATTAATAAAGGGCATTTTGAGTTTCATATACTATTGAAACAAGGATTTTCTTAGCTTTCTAAAGACATCACATCATCTTATAGCAAAAATAAACAAGACATGTCACTGAACTGTGTAAAGAAAAGTGTCCCAGTTTTGTAGCCTTTTTTACTTTACATGCCTATATTAAACATTTACTGTTTTCAGAACTGTGCAAAAAAAAAAAAAAAAAAATCAAGTGTCCCATTTCACTTGTTATATTTCCACATTTTAGTGTTCTTCAGTTCTTTTTTTTCATTCAGTGTGAGAAATCCAGTCTCTGTTGAGCTTTAACAAGTCCATCAAAGTCAGGTTGCATGTCTGAGGTGGAGATGCGAAGCACAGCTGCCAGATGTTCATCAGTGAGAGAGGATCTGTACCTGGACTTGGTAAACGTCATGACTGAGAATGTCTGTTCACATATGTAGGTGGATCCAAAGAGAACCAACATCTTCTGAGCATGTCTCCTCATGTTTGGAAAGTTCTCCTCCTTGAGAGCAGAGTAGAACTCTAGCAGTGATGCTGACTTAAAGTGCTCTTTCAGTAGTGAATCAGACTGCAGGTCAATGAGTTCAAGCTGAACAACTATCAACACTGCAGGTAAAGGGAGAGGAAACCAGCTGCATTTCATCCTCAACCTTTTTGAAATCTTGAAAACGCCTTGAAAATTCATCATGCAGTGCTCCCAACATGGATGAGTACCTGTGCCGGTGATCAGCTGATGGTTTGACTTATTTCAGGGTTTTCATGTGTTTGAGATTGTTGCTGCCTAGTTGCCTTGAAATTAATTGCAACTTTGTCATGAAGGCTTTCACATGGCTATGCATTTCATGAGCAAAAATGCCCTTATCCTGCAGCTGTGTGTTCAGTAGGGATGGGTACCGTTCACATTTGAACCGATACGGTACCGGTACCTGTGAATTGATACCGGTACCCAACGGTACCTTTTTTCTGTACTTTAGTCTCTAAAAATGTAATCTACCTACCTCAGTTGTGAAAAAAAAAAATCCAAACTTCAAATAACCACACTTTCGACCGTTTTCGGCTTGCCCCAACTGCTTTGTTGTTGAATCAAGTCAAATCCTAGGTAAGCGTATATTGTGCGTGTGAACGTTGACATGAATAAAAAAAAGTAAAAAATAAAAAAAAAAAATTTATTTATTTATTTATAAATTATTTTTTATTTATTTTTATCATCATGTAATCTTTCGCGGGCTGGTCAGAATCATCCCGCGGGCCGTATCCGGCCCGCATGCCGTACAATGCCCAGGTCTGACCTAGACGTTGCATAATAATAGGATACCAATAACATAACAAAGAATGAGAAGTGCAAAACCAAAATACAAGCCCTGTGGGGGTTTGCTTGATCTGTGGAGCTCTCACTATGTGACAAATGGTCCCGACTGGAAGGATGAGGCATTAAGTTGTGCTTCAGAAGAAAACTGTCCTTCTGTAAACTAAGTTACATTGTTAATTTAGTTTGTATTTACTTTTCTAGTTTAAGTTAATTCAATTAAAGAAATTGTAACTACAATATTGTATCTACAATTACATTTAAAACATTGTTTGTTTTTCAATATAATTTCTTTATATATTGAAGGCTACATCCGGCTACCTTTTTCAGCTTCTCTATTTCAAGGCAATATTTACAAAAACTAAACTAAAACTAGTAATTTCCTATACAAACATGTTTCCTACTATTTATGCATAATAATCATCTGTTCTGTGCACACGGGAGGGAACATGTAGAGCGCGTGCACGTGCACGTCATTTACAACAGCGTACAGGCAGTTCTGATATTACGACTGCACCCCTGGTTATATAACAGGCAGCAGTGCAGCCGGCGTCTGCTCCGAGCCCAACGCCAGGCCGGCCCGCTTACATAAGACCCGCCGGAGTCATATTGTTGCACAGTGTCTCCCTGTGCTCCTCCCCGACGAAGGCTCTTTCGCTCCGTCTCTCTCTCTCCGCTTCCTCCTCCTCTTCCCCTCTCTCTCTCCCTCCGTTTCCTCCTCCTCTCCCAGCTCTCTCCCTCCTTCTCTCTCTCCCTCCCTCCGCTTCCTCCTCCTCTCCCTCTCTCTCCCTCCCTCTCTGTCCCTCCGCTTCCTCCTCCTCCTCTCCCTCCCTCTCTCTATCTCCCTCCCTCTCTCCGCTTCCTCCTCCTCTTTCTCCCTCTCTCTCTCCCTCCTCTCCCCCTCCCTCCCCCCTCTCTCCCTCTATCCCTCTCTCTCTCCGCTCCCCCTCTCCCTCTCTCTCTCCCTCCTCTCCCCCTCCCTCCCCCCTCCCCTCTCCCTCTCTCTCTCCCTCCCCCCTCCCTTCCTCATCTCGCTCTGCCCTCCACACACCCCCTTCCCCGTTGGCCGCGGCGGTGCCGTGTGTCTCAACTCGTGGAACAAAGAAGAGCGTGCACTGGATGCACGCGCACAGACACACACAGACACACACAGACACACACACACACAGACACACACAGACGCGCACAGACAATATGAGACACACACACACAGACACTATGAGACACACAGATACTACACAGACACACACACACACACACACACACACACACACACACACACACACACACTATGAGACACACAGACACACACAGACACTATGAGACACACACAGACACATGCAGACACACACACACAGACACTATGAGACACACACAGACACTACACAGACACACACACACACACACACACACACACACACACACACACACACACACACACACAGACACTATGAGACACAGAGACACCCGTGCGCACTGTGCATGAAGGAAAAGAGGGGAAAGGTTACTGACAGCATCTCTCCTCTCTGCCAGACAGTGAGAGACATACAGGGATGTGTCCACCTCGGTGCTGACCAGGCAACTCTCTCTCTCTTACCCTGATGTAAACAAGACGAAAGTCTTTCTCAGGTCTGCATCCCCTTAACAATTGTGTGTATTGAGCTGTACTGTATTGTACCCATTCTGCAATCTGTTAATAAAGTTTTCAATCAATCAATCAAAACTCTCTCTCCCTCCGTCTCTCTCTCTCTCTATCTCCCCCCCCCCCCCCTCTCTCTCTCTCGTTACCCTCCGTGGGCAATGCATCCATGGCGATGATATCAGCGAGGCGGAGAGGAGCGGATGTCATTTAGCCGTGAGCTGTGATGACGTCGGCTGGCCTTTTCGGAGGATCGTCGTGTCTGCCACCTCACTGACCTCGTTGACCTTTACCCCAGCTGACCGATATCGCTCTCCAGGTCGCCTCTTCTACGGTGATGATATTACGACGGTAATATCATCAGACCCCCCACCCCCCCTCCCCAGCCGTGTACAAGAACCATATGCAATGTTGTTGCAGATTCTTCCTCTTGACCCTCTGAAATGCATCCTTCGAGAAGGAAGACTGGGCCTAATCGATTCGAGACAGACGCCTCTCCTATGTGGTGCATGCCTGCGTCTCCTTCAGAATAGAATAGAATAGAATAGAATAGAATAGTATAGAATAGAAATCCGGCACTACAGATCGCTCACATTGAACAACAATAAACATTTAGGTATAGTCAATAGGACTAAAATAAGAATACGAATATAATAATATTAAAAATAAGAATAAAATAGAATCAAATACGGTCCGGGATATACATTCTGGTAAGTATATACATTCTAAAATCTTAAATATAAACTATACAGTAAGAAAGACACAGCAATATACACAGTCAAGTGTACAGTGATAAGTGTAAAAATGTAAAGACCCCTATAGGCCTTTCAGTCTCGCCACAGTCATGCATGCAACTAGTGAGTGGGAGTCGAGTCTCTGGGGATACCTAGCAAATCATGCTGTCAGCCAGTCAGACTGTAGACCGGGTCGAGGTAGAGCAGTCGTCTGGTAATCCGGAGGTTCCCAGTTCGATTCCCGCTCCTCCCAGGCAGCGTGTCGAAGTGTCCTTGAGCAAGTCACTTAACCCCTAATTGCTCCAGATGAGCAGGTCGGCACCTTGCATGGTCGCCTCCACCATCGGTGTGTGAATGTGTGCGAGCGAATGGGTAAAATGTGAGGAACAAATTGTAAAGTGCTTTGGATAAAAGCGCTATATAAATGCAGCCATTTACCATTTTACGATTTAGACCAACGACTATTTCTGAGGGCATTAACACTATGGTCGCCAAAAACGCCTTACCACGTCATTCCCCGCCATGCTCATTCTGCCAAAGACGCCGTACCACGTCTTTGATATCAATATTTCAAATATCTGTGATCGCAATCATATTTCTCCCCCGGAGACTTGAGATCTACTGTTGATCCCCTCTCAACTCTCCAACGGTTCAAGAGCGCCATCTGGTGGCCGATCGGCGGATCGCTCAAACCGGAAACAGGAAATGGAAGCTGGTGCTCATTCCAATTCGGTCCGATCACTCGCTAATAGTCCCAGGACTCGAGCGCGACACAATGGATAGTGATCCGTTACCAATAACTCGATAAACAACATGATTTGGACGTATATACTATTATACAAGCTGGAGATGGATCACATATTTCTACATCCCATAATAGGAATATTTCTGCTCCACGCTCATCGCCCAACGGCCAGAGGAAGCTACAGTTAGTTTCAGCGTTATTTTTTAACGTGTTCGATACAAACTGCTCTAATGATCATATCACCCACACTAGATGAATTATCTAACGTTGGCCACGGAATTATAAACGACCCCCCCCCCATCCGGTCAACATCAGATGATAAGTAGTAACTTCTAGAAGCACATCCATTTGAAATTTTTTATCTCGCGCCGATTGCTATCAAACTGTATACAATCATCAATATAATGCATTTAGGGCTATAAATCACGTTCTGGAGAAAGCTGCAGAAAACGATAAAAACATACTTATACTTTAGACCGTATTTTGGTATGAATATGTGAATGAAAAAGTATAACGTTGCTACACCCTGAACAATAGATACTTGATGTTGAATGGGCCATAGTAATGTCAATTTAGCAATACAATTTAAAAAGTTATAGCCCTGCAAAGAAGGGGAACTTCTCCATAGACAAATAGAGCTGGCGTGGGATGGTTTATTAAGAATATAAGCCTGGCGACAAGTGTTAACCACCACCAGTTCGGCTCATAATCGAATGTATCCGTTACATCTGCACGACCGAGGTCGACTGGCTAATTTGAATCAACGGGATTGGCCACTGACGTTTCTGGTCATGTGACATGTGCGCGTGACGCCTGTATCTGCGCCCATTTCCGCCTCGAAGAGCCTGCAAACTACCTAACGCCTAGTTTATCACTGGTTACGTTTTTTACCAACCCATTTTCAGTTCCACGTTCGCATTCTGCGATCTGATTGGACACTGACATTTCTGGTTGTGTGACATCTGCACCAATCGTGTGACGCCTGTTTCTATCACTGGTTAAGCTTAGGCACTCTTTCGAAGTTGGTTAAGGTTAGAGTTTGGAATCAGGGCTGGTGTTCTATCGCCCTGCTCTAAGACAAACTCTAACTGTTGTGAAGGGCCAGATTAAACCGAATATATATATTTATTATATATATATATTTAATTGTATTTGTATATTCTCTAATATTCCCTGATATCCCTTGTATATTCCTTGTACAATATGCATTGAATATCCATTCTAGCCTACTGAACATCCCATAATAGTCTCCATTCTACTATTGGTCGAGACCTTGGTGCCAGGCTGCCATACCCCCCAGACCCAGTTCAAACGTACCGCTCAACATGTACGAACAAGTCCTAGTTCCGCGTAGGAATCTGGCTACCGCACCACTAATGGGACTATTTGTTCATAGTGCGTATATATACTGCGCTACTAAAGTAGGACTTCCTTTTCAGTCCAGTTTCTTACCCTCCAATAGAGTCACAGACGTAAAGCCTCCCCGCGACGCCACGTGTGGGAGTAAGGCCAAGTTCGGCCTACCATCGGTATTGAGACATCGTGTATATTAATATTTGAATAGTCATATTTGGCACTATATTGTCGAGTTGGACGTAGTCTATTAAGCTAATAATAGTCTGTTAATATATAGTGCTTCGTGCGGTGAGAATACTACCGTAGTCAGTACCCCATCGTTTCGGGCAGAGAACTGGCTGCTTATCCAGTATGATCGACCCCATGTGAGATTGCACCCGAGGAGCCCCAGAGCCGACGAGCGAGTGGACCTGTATACCGGATTATTCTACCGACGACAGCCCGCCTTCCCAGGCACGGATTATGCTTTGTATACGTTGATTATTCCATGGATAAAGACCCCCGACACTGCCGTGTGTTGGAACCCCCCCCCCCTGGAGAGGACGCAAGGTGAGGAGACGCTCTGCAAGACGAGGTCGCTTCACGTCTCTCCTCCGTGGACCGGAGGACGCCGGCCCACAAAGAGTCCATCTGCTTTCATCTGCGGTCCAAGGATCGCCGGCGCATTGAACGGCACTACAGTGGGTTCACCTGGGATACCCTTGGCCGGATGAGGCAGCCGGACTCTACCCCCCCCCCCCTTCCTACTCCTGTCGGCTTACAAGCGACCGGATTAACCCCCCCTAGTGTATCCAGTCTATAATCATTAAAGTATCATTGCCGTTATTCCTTAACTATTCCAGGTCGTATATGTACCACCTGCGCCTTCAGAGATTGGACATTCTCTATTGATATACAGACGAATACTCTTGCCATAAAAGTGCATACTAATTCCCATTCATAAATGTGATTGATTTGATTAAGTGCTTGCTCTACACACCATCGCTGTGTAGAAATAAAGACCTATTTCTAATTCGTACATTTGTGTTGGATCCGTTTCATCTACGTGACAGTGTTCATCATAATATATTTATGCCGAGTACTGGGTGGCCGAATATTAAGTACAAAGGTAGTGGTAGTAAGTATCATATCTAGTAATACAGTCAGGGAATTGTACCCCTCAGTTACAATTGGTCCTTCGAGCCGGATGGTAATCAGTGTAATATTAATATAGTGTTATTAATATTGAAATGGCCTATGATGAACACTCCACGAAACGATCCTCCTAACCAACACCCGCAGCGCGAACGACGGCTCCCTCAGTACTTAGAGGCTTACGCTGTCAGTCAACAACCTAGTCTTCTACTAACAGTAAACGCGGTAAAACTAGAAAGTAAAAGTATGTCTAACCCCAACGCCCAGACTACCCCGACCATAGAGGCCCCTACGGGTTCTAATGTAACTGACCAAGTTCACGGTGGGGACCAGTGGGAACCAGACATGACTTCACACCCCGCCAGTACTGAAGAAGTAGTCCCCGATGAGTCCCGGGAGGAATACAACGCTACCGAGAGAGAACTCGGCACGGAAGAAGACGGGGAGAGCACCGTGGAGATAGAGCTCCAAGGCTCCGCAAGGAGTACCCCGAGGGAAGGCTCCCCTATACAACCGCCTTCTCCCAGCGAGGCAGAGAGGACCCTACAGCAGGCCTTCCTCATCAGCCTGAACGCCGCTGCTGAACGCGACCGACTGCAGATCCAGCAGCGGAGCGAAGAAGAGCATATACGTCTAGAAATAAGACGCATTCAGAGGGAAGAGAATGTGGCCCGAGACCGAGCAGACAGCCAGCGAGCAGCTGCTGGTGCTCTACGGGACGCAGAGCGCGACAGACAGCAAGCGCAACTAATAGAACAGCTGATCAGACGGACAACACCCTCTCCCTCCGCCAGAGGCTCCAGGAACTCGTCTAGACACACCTCCAGGGCGGCATCCCCTAGCCGAGTAAACAACCCTGAACTTGACCAACAGACGAGGTCTATACCCCCCACAGACCACCTCCCCCCACCGGTCCAAGCGAGACCTAGCAACCGGGAAGGAGCAGCATATCCTGTGGAGAGGCTAAACCAGAGACTACAAGCACTGGATGACCTAACTGAAGACGAAGAGGAAGAGGAGGAGAACCACGCCCGACGACAGCACAGTACTCTACCGGACCAGGAGGTCCGGTACAGCCCAGGCTATACTCCCGCGGAGCTGCGCTACAGACCCCCGACTCTATACACGGGTGAGCACGACGCACGACCCGCACCGAGGAACAGCACCTGGACAAGCGGGCCATGGTACACTGCCGGTACCAGCCCATACCAAGGAGCGGGAGGAGACTCGCCTAGGAGGCCTCTCCCCCAAAGCTCGCCGATGTATCCACAGTCAGCGTCATACATTGGCACGCCTATGGTACCCGACTTCACCCAAGAGAACCGGGCCCAGTATACAGAACTCCGCATGTGTCTGGAGACCATGTTGGTGGATGTATTGGATGAACGCCATAAATACGCCATCCTACTGAAGCACTTAAAGGTACCCCGCGCACATAATATAGCGCTCGCCTACGCGACTTCCACCACCCCATACACAGCAGCGCTGGTAGCATTGGACCAGAGGTATGGGCGCATATGGGATTACGTGATCCAGGTGAGATTAGTAGAGGAGGACAAGCCCCTGTTACGGTTCCTATGGAGAGAGAAGCCAGGAGATGAGCACCCAGCCATCTACCAATGGGAAGTCCTCCCCTTCGGAACGACGTGCAGCCCCTGCTGTGCTACATTTGCACTACAGAAACATGTAGCAGAGGACCCAGCAGCGGACGAAGAGGTCCGACACAGCGTAAAGAACAGCTTCTACGTAGACAACTGTCTACAAAGCCTTTCAACCCAGGAAGAAGCCGAGGCTCTCCTGATTAAACTCCGCGCCTCATTGATCAAAGGCGGCTTTGATCTCAGGCAGTGGGCCAGCAGCGATCCGCAAGTACTGCGCAGCCTCTCCTCCGAGGACAAGGCAGCCAGCAGCGAGACCTGGATGGCTACAATCCCGGGAGAAGCCCAGGAGATGACCCTGGGATTGGTGTGGCGATTCAAAACAGATTCGCTTCACTACAGACACAAGCCCCTGACTACGGAGCAGGGAAGGCCGGCGGCGGCGCCGACCACCAGACGGAGTGTGTACACAACACTCGCCCGACAATATGACCCGCTAGGATGTATTCTACCGTACACCACCAGGGCAAAAATGATTGTACGAGCATTGTGGGACAAGGACCAGGGCTGGGACGACCCCATTCCCGCACACCTTGCATCCACCTGGAGAGAGTGGGAGATGGAGCTCCACTCACTCCCAGGCGTTAATATGCGCCGAAGCTACTTCCCACCCACGGTGAGGCCAGAGACATGTAAAATGGACTTACACGTCTTCAGTGACGCCTCAGAGGTCGCATACGGATCAGTAGCCTACTTGCGGGCCCAAGAAAGGGGGGGAGAGATCTACACAGCATTTGTCCTCGCCCGCTCGAGAATAGCCCCACGCAAGCAACAATCTATCCCACGCCTAGAGCTCTGCGCAGCCCTAGCCGGAGCGCACCTAGCCACGCTCATCCAACGTGAGCTCACCATACCGGTGTCTAGAACAATCCTGTGGTCAGATTCCACGACAGTACTCGCCTGGATCAAATCGGACTCATGCAAGTACAAAGTCTTCGTGGGAGTCAGAGTCACCGAGATTCAAGACTTAACCGAAGAGTTAACCGGAGAAACAGAGTGGCGCTACGTTGATACAAAACAGAACCCAGCTGACGTCATCACCCGGGGAATGCCCCTGGATGACCTCACCCGTCGCAATGTCTACAGTGACGGACCAGCATTCCTAAAGCTCCCGGAAGGAGAGTGGCCCACGCCTATCCCGAGGGAAGCCAGTCAGGAGGAGGCTGAGAATAAGAAGCCTGTGTTCTGTGGATTGAGCACTGTTATCTCCACCGACCCTAACATAGACGATTGCACGTCCATAGAGAGTGCACAACAAAGAACATTCCTGCGGTACCACCCGGAGTGTAAGTCCCCCGCTGAAATGTCAGCAGCTAACTACGAGGAAGCAGAATTGCTTCTACTGCAGCGAGCCCAGAGAGACTCGTTCCCCGATGAATTGGCCTGTCTACAGGGAGGAAAGCCCGTCCCATCCGACAGCAGATTAATTCATCTGGCCCCCGAGAGCGACGCTCATACCCTCATCAGAGTGGGTGGTCGCCTACGCAGAGCCCCCAATCTACCGGATGACATTAAATACCCGATCGTATTGAACAGCCGACACAAGGTCACAGAGCTGATTATAAAGAAATACGATGAGGATGTACATCACGCAGGAGCAGAAAGAGTCTTCGCGGAAATCAGACGTCGTTACTGGATCCTACAAGGAAGAGAGGCGGTACGACGCTTCCAGCGAACATGTCTAGACTGCCGCAAGTGGCGCGCGCAGCCCAGCATACCAAGGATGGCTGACCTTCCTCCATGTCGCCTCCGAATCGGTGACAAGCCATTCCACTCAACGGGTATGGACTGCTTTGGCCCGCTGCACATAAAGAAAGGAAGAGGAACCGAGAAGCGGTGGGGTATTGTATTCAAATGCATGACCACCAGGGCGATACACATCGAGCTTCTCCCGACCATGAGCACAGACTCATTCCTTATGGCCTTCCGTAGATTCACATCACGGAAAGGAAGACCGTCTACCCTATTGTCCGATCATGGGACAAACTTCAAAGGCGGCGAAAGAGAGCTGAGAGAGAGCTTCCAAGCTATGGGCCCAGAACTTAAGACCCACCTCGCTCCAGCACAGGTTGATTTCCAATTCAACCCCCCAAACGCACCCCACTTCGGTGGTACTTGGGAACGGGAAGTGCGTTCCATAAAGACAGCCCTGTACGCAGTACTTGGGGCCCAGACTGTGGCGGAAGAAGTCCTAATGACAGTCCTCACGGAGATTGAGGGAGTATTGAACTCTAAGCCCCTCGGCTACGTCTCCAGCGATGTGGCGGATATCGACCCAGTTACCCCCAACACACTCCTGATGGGGCGGCTAGATCCCGCGTTACCCCAGACAATGTACCGGCCTAAAGAAGCGAACGGCCGACGAATGTGGAGGTACAGCCAAGTATTAGCCGACAAGTTTTGGAGCAGTTTCCTACTGCACTACCTACCGTCTCTACAGACCCGCCAGAAGTGGGTAAAGGAGAGAGACAATTTGACAGAAGGAACAGTCGTCATGATTATTGATCAATCACTGCCCAGAGCTATGTGGCCGGCCGGCCGCGTAAGCAAAGTGATCACCGGTGCCGACGGCAAGGTCCGAGCAGCTGAAGTGCTTGTCCAGGGTCGCACTTACACCCGTCCCGTGGCGAGGCTCATAGAACTGCCCTGACTCCCAGACACAATCGATGATGACCATGACCCTATAACCCTATGACTTTGTGAAGTTGACTGACCCCTACAGCAAACCCTTATGTGTAAATAGACAACGCGATTAATCTGTCTCTGCTTAACTGATTAGGTCTGGGACCAATCAGGGGGTGGCTGTTGTGAAGGGCCAGATTAAACCGAATATATATATTTATTATATATATATATTTAATTGTATTTGTATATTCTCTAATATTCCCTGATATCCCTTGTATATTCCTTGTACAATATGCATTGAATATCCATTCTAGCCTACTGAACATCCCATAATAGTCTCCATTCTACTATTGGTCGAGACCTTGGTGCCAGGCTGCCATACCCCCCAGACCCAGTTCAAACGTACCGCTCAACATGTACGAACAAGTCCTAGTTCCGCGTAGGAATCTGGCTACCGCACCACTAATGGGACTATTTGTTCATAGTGCGTATATATACTGCGCTACTAAAGTAGGACTTCCTTTTCAGTCCAGTTTCTTACCCTCCAATAGAGTCACAGACGTAAAGCCTCCCCGCGACGCCACGTGTGGGAGTAAGGCCAAGTTCGGCCTACCATCGGTATTGAGACATCGTGTATATTAATATTTGAATAGTCATATTTGGCACTATATCGTCGAGTTGGACGTAGTCTATTAAGCTAATAATAGTCTGTTAATATATAGTGCTTCGTGCGGTGAGAATACTACCGTAGTCAGTACCCCATCGTTTCGGGCAGAGAACTGGCTGCTTATCCAGTATGATCGACCCCATGTGAGATTGCACCCGAGGAGCCCCAGAGCCGACGAGCGAGTGGACCTGTATACCGGATTATTCTACCGACGACAGCCCGCCTTCCCAGGCACGGATTATGCTTTGTATACGTTGATTATTCCATGGATAAAGACCCCCGACACTGCCGTGTGTTGGAACCCCCCCCCCTGGAGAGGACGCAAGGTGAGGAGACGCTCTGCAAGACGAGGTCGCTTCACGTCTCTCCTCCGTGGACCGGAGGACGCCGGCCCACAAAGAGTCCATCTGCTTTCATCTGCGGTCCAAGGATCGCCGGCGCATTGAACGGCACTACAGTGGGTTCACCTGGGATACCCTTGGCCGGATGAGGCAGCCGGACTCTACCCCCCCCCCCTTCCTACTCCTGTCGGCTTACAAGCGACCAGATTAACCCCCCCTAGTGTATCCAGTCTATAATCATTAAAGTATCATTGCCGTTATTCCTTAACTATTCCAGGTCGTATATGTACCACCTGCGCCTTCAGAGATTGGACATTCTCTATTGATATACCGACGAATACTCTTGCCATAAAAGTGCATACTAATTCCCATTCATAAATGTGATTGATTTTATTAAGTGCTTGCTCTACACACCATCGCTGTGTAGAAATAAAGACCTATTTCTAATTCGTACATTTGTGTTGGATCCGTTTCATCTACGTGACAGTGTTCATCATAATATATTTATGCCGAGTACTGGGTGGCCGAATATTAAGTACAAAGGTAGTGGTAGTAAGTATCATATCTAGTAATACAGTCAGGGAATTGTACCCCTCAGTTACACTAACCTTAACCAACTTCGAAAGAGTGCCTAAGCTTAACCGGTGATAGAAACAGGCGTCATACGATTGGTGCAGATGTCACACAACCAGAAACGTCAGTGTCCAATCAGATCGCAGAATGCGAACGTGGAACTGGAAATGGGTTGGTAAAAAACTAGATGCGTCCCGGTGCGGACCCCGCCCCCCTCTCTCTCTCGACCGCCTCCGGCTTGTTTTGTTGTTGTGCCCGTCAGCCCCGCACGAGACAACACAACACAACACAACACAACACAACACATGAGTTCTGCTGGGCACGAGACAACACTGTTAACACTTTAAGGACCAGCCACGAGTTAACTCGTGTTTCGATTCCACCCGTTGAGGACCAGAGCAAGTTGTTATTGTTTTATTCCATATTAACACTATGATCACCGGGGACGAGTTAAGACGTCATTCCTAGCCATGCTCATTCTGCCGAAGACGCCGTAACTCGTCTTTGATGTCAATATTTCAAAAATCTGTGATCGAAATCATATTTCCCCTCCGGAGCCCTGAGATGTACTGGTGAGCTCCACTCAACTGTCTAACGGTTCGAGAGCGCCATCTGGTGGCCGATCGGCAGATCGGCCAAGAGGGAGGGGCCCGCCAAACAGGAAGTGCTCATCCATATGTGGTCCGGGCACTCGCGATCGGTAGCCGGACTCCATCTCAACACACTGGATGATCAATCGCTCGCCCTAACTCAATAAACAACGTTATTTGGACGTATATAGTATTATACAACCTGGAAATGGTTCATCAGGATCAACATCCCATAATCGAAAACGGTCTACTCCACGCTGATCGTCCAACGGCGCGAGGAACATACGGTAAGATTCAGCGTTATTTTCTAACGTATTCCATATAAACTGCTATGATGAACATATGACCCACTCTGGATGAATCATCTAACGCTGCCCACGGAATTATAAACGATCCCCCGCCCATCCGGTCATCATCAGATCATACGTAGATCATTCTAGAAGTACGTCTAGTTGAAATTTTTCATCTCGCGCCGATTGCTATCAAACTGTATTTCATCATCAATATAATGCATTTGGAGCTATAAATCAAGTTCTGGAGAAAGCTGCAGAAAACGATAAAAACATACTTATACTTTAGACCATATTTTAGTATGAATATGTGAATGAAAAAGTTTAACGTTGCTACACCCTGAAAAATACATATAGAACATTGAATGGGCCATAATAATGGCAATTTAGCAATAGAATTTAAAAAGTTATAGCCCTGCAAAGAAGGGGAACTTCTCCATAGACAAATAGAGCTGGCAAGGGATGGTAAATTATGAATTTAACCCATGGCGATCAAAGTGTTAATAAAGGCAAGTTGTTATTGTTTTATTCCATATTAATAAACGGATCAAGATCCCGGATAGACTCTGCAGATTTACCCGCCAGATTTAAATCGGAGACATGCAATACCGGCCAGATCCTCTTAGGGGCGCCATCGCTCCACTGCAATATCATTGAGGCCGAATGGGAAAATAATTTTTTTTACTGTCTGGGGCGTTTCATATGAGCCTGGATCCCAGCCGAACATCCTCCATCTTTGATCACGTTACGGAACGCAGATTTCAGCCTGGAATAATGGGATTTATGATCAGCCAATGGACATATCGATCTACCAGATGCCGATGAATAATGACGAAATGCTGCCGGCGATCACATGGGCTGACGGTAGGATACTATTCACCCAAATTACAGCCGGATTGGACATTGTTGTAACATGCAAGCGATCGATCAGTGAATATGGCTACTTGAACGCACACTGTATTGCTAATCAATAATACTGATCGGCGTCCCCCGCCGCCCCCATTTCATCCATAGATGCTCTGTAATATTCCGGATGCTAAGCAGTTTGTTTTATTTCATTCGTATATATACAACAGAAATGGCGTTTGATATAACGTGACTAGCCTTTAGCCTCATATCTAGCTTCCCAGAAAAAAGACGAGACGAAAACTGCGATAAAGCTTATATTCACGACGCTATAAAATGACAACCAACCGATGGATTTTTATTTTCTTTAAGCCATTATGAAGGCACGGTTTATGCACTCAAGTGACAATGAGAATGGACAGATAGCAATACTATAAAGTATATATATAGCTGTTAGAAAGTACATCGGTTTGTTGACAAACCCTGGTCGTCCAGAACCATATTACACTGCAAACCGTGGTCGCCAATGTGTTAAAGTATGTGATGTATACGATTGCATGTAACTGTATAACTGTTTCCACAAGAGGGCGCTATAGGTGGAGCTATTAATGCTGGCGCCAGGTAAGAGGTATAAAAGGAGATGTTAACTCCTTTTCCTCCGTCGCTCTGACAAGAGAAGGACTGAATGAATGAATGAATGAAAACTTTATTTAACAGATTGCAGAATGGGTACAATACAGTACGGCTCAATACATACAATTGTTAAGGGGATGCAGACCTGAAAAAGACGTTTGTCTTGTTTCCATCAGGGTCCCCCATTTTCAATTCATATAGACATTTATGACAACATACATGACATTTATGGCATAGGGACATATAGGTATTTAGTACTGATACATTTGTGACAAACGGTATTCAAATATACAGTACTGTTACCCCTAGATCCTGACAGAGTATATATACATGTGATGGGGAGGGGACTGTACATTAGGAGGAGGTGGGTGGACCGTGGGAGAGAAATATACATACGGTGGGGAGGAGACTGTACATTAGGAGGAGGTGGGTGGGACGGGAGAGAAATATCCATACGGCGGGGAGGGAATATGTACATGCGGTGGGGAGGAGACTGTCTATTAGGAGGTGGTGGGTGACTCTCATGTACTGTTGGGTGCAATGTGATAATAAACCACGCCGTTTAATGGCTAAGTGAGAAGACCTTGTCGTCATGACCAACTTATTGTCGCCCCATACCATAAGTGACTCTGTCAACAAACACAACACATGAGTTCTGCTCCGCGCGAGACAACACAACACATGAGTTCTGCTGGGCGCGAGACAATCAGACAACACAGGTTACACAACACATGAGTTCTGCTGGGCGCGAGACGAGACAACACAACACAGTTCTGCTCCGCGCGAGACAACACCAAGACATTCTGCTGGGCGCGAGACAACACAGAGTTCTGCTGGGCGCGAGACAACACCAAGAGACATTCTGCTCCGCGCGAGACAACACCAAGAGATATTCTGCTCCGCGCGAGACAAGACAACACAACACAGGAAATGCGGACTTCTCGCCGACTCGCCTGCACGGGATAAACAGGCTGCAGCCCGACGCCTTCGCAGAGCTGGTAAAATACGGTAAATATGACGCTAAATTAACCGTCAATATTATGTTGTAATAACTTGGTGTTACGTGTTGCGTTGTTGTGACGGTTGTCTCGCGTTGTCATTATTAACAGGGGTGATTCGAAAATGTATATACATATTTTAGTTAGAATGCATATCTTTGACTTTGTATTTGTATTCTTATTATTTTTTGATTGTTGACTACCTAACTGTTTACTGTTTAATTCCCCTCGGGATTAATAAAGTACTTCTATTCTATTATCACACTTTGAGAGGAGGAGGATTATGTTCCGAAGTTTTCTGTGTGAAGTTGAGCTGTCAGTCGTTAAAAAATACCTTCTGACAGCGAATGTAAACGCAGGCTACGTGCAGAGGTGCGATGTTACTTACGTGTTATTATAATCGAGTCAAAACATAATCTACGCGTTTGTTATTTATAATATATTATTTATTATATTATGTATTATACCAGATAGGCTATCTTTGTGTTCTTCTCACCCAGCTGTTGCGGTGTCATTGTTTGTCACTGTAGCCTGTTTGTTGATTTTATTTATATATATATATATATATATATATATATATATATATATATATATATATATATATATATATATATATATATATATATATATATATATATATATATATATATAATACTTGTTTTTATTTGCACCAATGCAGGCTTCGGTCACCTTATCGTTTTTTTTGCGTTTATCCCACATTTTCCACACCGATACTCGTCCAACGGAACACAGCTGACTGTGTGTTTACCTCTTGGATGCAGCCAGACGTATGTGTTCTCGCTCCATCACATGTGATCTAGGTCAGACAGTGTTCAGTGTATAAACTGAACACAAAAACCATGATGTAATCTCCTCAAAAATCTGACAAGTGTAGTGCGTCTTGCGTAGCCCTTGTGTACACAGGATCTAAGGGTAACTAGTCTACTGTATATTTGCATATCGTATATGTCACAAATGTAACAGTACTATATACCTGTATGTCATGTATGTCCCTATGCCATAAATGTCATGTATGTTGTGTATGTCATAAATGTCACTATGAATTGAAAATGGGGGACCCTGATGTAAACAAGACGAAAGTCTTTCTCTGGTCTGCATCCCCTTAACAATTGTGTGTATTGAGCCGTACTGTATTGTACCCATTCTGCAATCTGTTAATAAAACTTTCAATCAATCAATCAACCATTGTCAAAGAGACAGACCCATTTAACTCACTGTCTAATATTATGAAAGAGGGAGCATTCATGAAATCTGTTAAATAAAGTTTTCATTCATTCACACAGACCCACTACACTTGTCAGATTTTTTCAGGAGATTACATCATGGTTTTTGTGGTGTTGGTTGGTGCTGTTGTGGCATCTGTTCTCACATGCACAGCGTTCTATTTCGGTCGATGTACACAGGTAAGTCGATCAGCTTAGGTTTATCTACACTATTTAGGGTACAACAACAACAACAACACACGTGTGGAATAACCCACAGATTTATTTAACCTATCGGGTGTACGTATTTCCAGCTCTATCTTGGCACGTCACTAGTATAGTCTAGTAAAATTCGAATGCGTTGCAGTCGTACACACCTGGAGGGTTTAAGTGGCCGGGTGCCCACGGATCCTGTTTCATATTCACCGTTATACTCGCTGCAGTAACGCGGGACACGGTGGTGAAAGGTCGTCGTCGGGTCACAGTCGAGATCAGACATGGGGCTTATTTCTGCCACAGACACGACGAGGGAAAGTCATTTTGGGTCAAACGGCTCCTGACTCACTCGCATGCCATGATGCAAAACGCATAATGTTATTTTTGTTTTGTTTTACAGCAGAGGGAAAAAAAAACGTTATTTCTATTTCATAACGCTTTCATTTGTGACATCCGCTCGTCGTTGATATAAACCATGAATGCTCCCTCTTTCATAATATTAGACGGTGAGTTAAATGGGTCTGTCTCTTTGACAATGGTTTTGATTGATTGATTGAAAGTTGTATTAACAGATTGCAGAATGGGTACAATACAGTACGGCTCAATACACACAATTGTTAAGGGGATGAGAAAGACTTTCGTCTTGTTTACATCAGGGTCCCCCATTTTCAATTCATCATAACATATATGACATACACGACATACAGATCTAGTACTGCTACATCTAGACATTTATGACATACCAGATCTACAAATACAGTACTGTTTGTGATACAAAAAGAGTCTAAAAAAGAGAGTATATTTGGTCAGACCCTCCGCTTTGTAGTTGCCGTCGTGAGGATGAGCTCACTTGAGTTGCTCTACCAGATTCCATGAAGTCGGTTGGCTGGTTGGTTGGTCAGCTAATTTTGCTGTTCAGTAAGCCATTGATTTTGGATTGATTCCCCCCCCCCCCCTTTCTTTAAGTCAAGACAAGACAAGAGAGTGACCTCGATGTGATCAGTCATCACCGGCTTCCAGAACACCACACTGTTGTATTGTATAGCAGAAACAAGGCTTCTAGCTGATTGATTGATTGATTGATTGAAAACTTTATTAACAGATTGCAGAATGGGTACAGTACAGTACAGCTCAATACATACAATTGTTAAGGGGATGCAGACCAGAGAAAGACTTTCGTCTTGTTTACATCAGGGTCCCCCATTTTCAATTCATCATAACATATATGACATACATGACATACAGATAGACAGTACTGCTACATCTATACATTTATGACATACCAGATTTGCAAATACAGTACTGTTTGTGATACGAAAAGAGTCCAGAAAAGAGAGTATATACATTTGACGTAGAAACTGTACATTGGAGGAGGTTGGGTAGGAGGGGTGGGTGGGGGACACTGTACAACTATACAAGCAAAACTGTACATTGGAATATTGACAAGACCATACTTGGTCATTTACTGACCAAGCTTGGGGAGCTTCACGTGGTGGTGTTGTATATATATTCATGCATATGGGGCGACAGTGGCTCGGGACTCGGGAGGTATAGAGCAGTCGTCTGGTAATCCCCGGGAGGTTCCCGGGTTCGATTCCCGCTCCTCCACGGGCAGCGCGTTGAAGTGTCCTCGAGCAAGACATTTGGATAAAAGCTGCTATATAAATGCAGCCGTTTATTTTGCCATTTATATGGTTCAGTTAAACATAATTAGTCACCGACAGCTTTAACTACACCATTTGTTGTATAGTTGAGTGGCATTTTGAATGTTCAGACAGACCTCACACACCTGTTCAGTGTAATCTCTTTCTGTCTGTCTGTCTGTCTGACCGACCGTCTGTCTGACTCTCTCCCGCTGACTCTCTCCCCCTGACTCTCCGCTTGTCTGACCGACCGTCTGTCTGTCTCTCTCCCGCTGACTCTCCGCTTGTCTGTCTGCCTGTCTGTCTGACTCTCTCCTGCTGTCTGTCTGACTCTCTCCTGCTGTCTGTCTGTCTGTCTCTCTCCCGCTGACTCTCTCCTGTCTGTCTGCCTGTCTGTCTGACTCTCTCCTGCTGTCTGTCTGTCTGTCTCTCTCCCGCTGACTCTCTCCTGCTGACTCTCCTGCTGTCTGTCTGACTCTCTCCTGTCTGTCTGTCTGACTCTCTCCTGTTGTCTGTCTGCCTGTCTGTCTGACTCTCTCCTGCTGTCTGTCTGGCTCTCTCCTGCCTGTCTGTCTGACTCTCTCCTGTCTGTCTGACTCTCTCCTGTCTGTCTGACTCTCTCCTGCTGTCTGTCTGACTCTCTCCTGCTGTCTGTCTGACTCTCTCCTGCCTGTCTGTCTGACTCTCTCCTGCTGTCTGTCTGACTCTCTCCTGCTGTCTGTCTGACTCTCTCCTGCTGTCTGTCTGACTCTCTCCTCCTGTCTGTCTGGCTCTCTCCTGCCTGTCTGTCTGACTCTCTCCTGTCTGTCTGACTCTCTCCTGTCTGTCTGACTCTCTCCTGCTGTCTGTCTGTCTGACTCTCCTGCTGTCTGTCTGACTCTCTCCTGCTGTCTGTCTGACTCTCTCCTGCTGTCTGTCTGACTCTCTCCTGCTGTCTGTCTGACTCTCTCCTGCTGTCTGTCTGACTCTCTCCTGCCGGTCTGTCTGATTCTCTCCTGCTGTCTGTCTGCCTGTCTGTCTGACTCTCTCCTGACTGTCTGACTCTCTCCTGACTGTCTGACTCTCTCCTGCTGTCTGTCTGACTCTCTCCTGCCTGTCTGTCTGACTCTCTCCTGACTGTCTGACTCTCTCCTGACTGTCTGACTCTCTCCTGCTGTCTGTCTGACTCTCTCCTGCCTGTCTGTCTGATTCTCTCCTGCCTGTCTGTCTGACTCTCTCCTGCTGTCTGTCTGACTCTCTCCTGCTGTCTGTCTGACTCTCTCCTGCTGTCTGTCTGACTCTCTCCTGCTGTCTGTCTGACTCTCTCCTGCTGTCTGTCTGACTCTCTCCTGCCGGTCTGTCTGATTCTCTCCTGCTGTCTGTCTGCCTGTCTGTCTGACTCTCTCCTGTCTGTCTGACTCTCTCCTGACTGTCTGACTCTCTCCTGCCTGTCTGTCTGACTCTCTCCTGCTGTCTGTCTGACTCTCTCCTGCCTGTCTGTCTGATTCTCTCCTGCTGTGTGTCTGACTCTCTCCTGCCTGTCTGTCTGACTCTCTCCTGCTGTGTGTCTGTAGCTCAGCTATGCTGATGTACATCTCTGCAAAACTCAAACCACCTCAGATCCCTTTGTCTCAGACCTGAGTGACATTGAACTGGGTGATGTTCAGGAGCTCAGATGGTGCACATATTACACATAGATTGTTTAGTAGTATGTTCTCTTCATTCCTCCTTTAATTTTTTCTTTCTATTTCTGTTTATTACTACCGTAAAACCTAGGGATGGGTTTTTTCTAAAGGGATTTTAGAATATTCTAATAGTCGTTAATTATTATTATTATTATTTTTTTGGGTCTTTTTTTCCCCCTCCATTTTCCTCCGATTTTCTCCCATCCCAATGTTAGTCGTATGCCAATTCCCAGTCCCTTCCTGGTCGCTGCGCACTTACCCCCCACAGTCAGATCATCTGGGAGAGTGGAGACTACCACGTGCTTCCTCCGACACACGTCCAGCCAATCACCGCTTCTTTTCACCTGGCAGCGCGGATTCTCATTGAGAGGGCGTAGCGTGTGGGAGGACCACACTATCCCCCTCACGTCCAATCCGCGCTTAGCAGGCGCCCCGACCGAACTGTAGGAGTCGCTGTTTACAACGACCCGGACCCACCCCGCCAGCTTCTCCCACCCTCTGATACAGCCAATTGTATCAGTGCAGACGGCCAGCCAAGCTGGTGACAACCCCGGAGCTGTGAGCTGGATTCGAACAGGCGAATCGAGCTCACAGCTCCGGGGCTGGTGACGAACGCAATCTCCGCTCGGCCACCTAACTGCCTAATAGTCGTTAATTATTAAATAAAATCGAATACACGTTTTTTCTTTCTCAAGAAATATATTTTCCCTTGTTTTTACCGGCACCTACAATGTGTAGTGTATTGAGAGGAGACCCTACTAACTGTTACACCGCTGAACGGCATGCTGGGTGCAGCTCGCCAGCTAGCCAGGTAGCACAACAGTCTGTTAACAGCTGGGAGAACAGAAAAGAGAGATGAAGAAAGAGACTGGAGATGTTACATGGTAGCGACGTTTTGTACATTTGCCACGTTGTTTCACTAAGTTCACACATTTCACGCATCAGTGATGTAACTTTCAGAATTAATGCTTTTGTTCCTGGAAATACTCCAGCCTGGTCCGTGTTAGCTGTTAGCATTGACCGCAGCGTGCTAGCTCGCTTGTTGGATCATCTCATGTTCGCTATCAAGTAAAAACAAAACCATACGTTAACGTGGAAGCTCAGACATTTCAAGCATCAACGATGTAACTTTCGGAATTAATGCTTTTGTTCCTGGAAATAACGTTAGCCTGCTGCGACTCACAAATACCTAGCTGTTAGCAATGACAGCGGCCAGCTAGCTCGCTTGTTTGATCATCTCATGTTCGATTTTAGTTTAGTTTTCGAATAGTTCCCAGTGACTATTGAACAGCAATTTTGTGAGTTTTGCCCATTCCTAATAAAACCCGAATAACAAAGAAGTGCTTTGAGAAACCAGGGAAATCAAAGGAGGAATGTAAAACAATCTCGACGCGCGGTGAAGTCGTCATGCTCTTAGCCGCTACGAAGCCAATTAGGATGTGACGTGATGCTTACGAAATGTTCTGGAAGGTCCCCCCCCCCCCCCCCCCATGAGAGAGAGAGAGAGAGAGCTGAATCTACATTGTACTCCTCCTTGCCCAGGGGCCGGAGGAGTGACTGCGTAGCTGTTAAAGTACAAAGCTGAGGTTCCGCCGAGGAAGTAATCTTCTTATGACATCAGTTCAGGCCCAGCGCCCTGCTGTAAGGCCGCCCTCCTCCACCCTCCCCTCCAGAGCAGCGCCTCCCGGGCCGCGCGGGACCAAAGCCGTACGCTAGGAGCAAGGGGCGTGGGTTTGGTTTCAACATTGTGGGGGGGGGGGCACTTTAACCCTTCCACTGCCGCACTACCAAATGGTTAACCTTTTCACTGCGATAATACACAGAAGGTTAACCCTTTCACTGCCACACAACAGCAGGTTAACCCTTTCACTATCACACTACCGATGGTTAGCGGGGGGGGGGGGGGGGGGGGGGGTCTGGGTCTCCTCCCCCAGGAAATCTTGAGCGTCAAAAGCTTCATTTCCTGCATCCTGGTTTACCTTTATGCACCGATCTGTGCCTTTTCTGCATCAATTCATGGTGGAAGTGTCTTTTATTTATGCAAAGGAAAAGGCAACATTCAGGTACCCGCTCACACAAATAGAATGGAGTATAATCCAGTAAGGCTCTCAGGCGTTCTGTATTGCTTTCAAATATGTATTCTATTCTATAGTACAGCCAGGTAAGAAGGATATATAAAGTTTTTTTAAATAATTTTTTTACCTCTTCTGGGGAGGGGGTTGCCTTTCATATTCATATATTTTGAGCGGGACAAATTGACCTCTTCTCAATACCGAGGGGGACATATCATGCTACCCCCCCCCCGCTACCCCCCCCCCCCCTCCCTAAACCCAGGCCTATGCAGAGAAACACAGAGAAACACGGTACGCTTGAGAGTCTTGAGTGGAGAGAGGGAGGCCAATATGCAATTATTTCTTATTGGATCAGCACAAAGCCCAAAGCGCGGGCTCGGTCTGGATCAACAGAGTGCTCGAGTCAGCGGGCTGCTTGCTCAGCAGGGAAACCACTCTTTCTGCAACAAAAAAACAACGCCAGCGATCGCTTGACATCATCGTAAAGCATTTGCTCTTGCGGTGAGGAAAATCAAGCGCGTCCAGTCGAGGCCCATTGGCGATCGCCGCCATATATGGGCTCCTCTCTCCGCGCGGACGTGGAGGGAAAAACTACACCAGTCGCTCTCGCTTTGATCTTTTTAGTTTTGCTTTTTTATCGTTATAACTTGGCAGAGACGTGGGGCTTGTTGGGGATAATTGCCGGGCTGTAAAAGAGTTTAGTGGACGTGTTAATGTTACCTGTTGAACCCGTTCTCACCGACGGCAGAGGGATTAACCCTTTCACTACCACACTACAGAAGGTTAACCTTTCACTACCGTTTAAGTAGTGTGGTAGTGAAAGGGTTAACCCTTTGCCGTGTGGCAGTGAAAGGGTTAACCTGTATCGTGGCAGTGAAAGGGTTAACCCTTTGTCGTGTGACAGTGAAATGGTTAACCCTTTGGTAGTGTGGTAGTGAAAGGGTTAAAAGGCTTGGCTTCACACAGTGCTGGAGTCGCCCCGCGAGGTCCTTCAGGTGCAATCAATGTGTGCGTGTGTGTGTGTGTGTGTGCGTGTGCGTGTGCATGTGCAGGGAGCGAAATTTACTTTTTGACTCACCGGCCAGTGGCGGGTAGATGGGAAGAGTCTACCCGCCAAGCATATTTCTTACCTGCCAATATATATTTTATATATACAATTTTTTTTTAAATAAAATATATATTATATAATCATACTTGTAGTTGTATTATCTGCGAGACATCGCCACCACGCAATAAGTCAAAATGCTTGCTATCTGCAAACAGCTCCACTGTCTGTTTTGGCTGTGTTGCTCTTCTAGAAAAATAATCCTTTCAGGGTTGCCTATTGAAATACTGTACACTTTCCTACTGTACACTTTAATTAATTGATTAATTGAAATGGGGGACCCTGATGTAAACAAGACGAAAGTCTTTCTCTGGTCTGCATCCCCTTAACAATTGTGTGTATTGAGCTGTACTGTATTGTACCCATTCTGCAATCTGTTAATAAAGTTTTCATACCCATTCTGCAATCTGTTAATAAAGTTTTCAATCAATCAATCAATCACACCTCGTTTGAGTGTCAGGTAGACAGTCGAGTCTGCCAATTACATCACATCGCTTGCACTCCGGTGCTGCAGCTGGACCCATTGCCCACCTCTGCTGTTGATAACGCTAGCCAAGTTATTATACACACAGATACACAGTGGGCCAGTGACTTTGGTGTAGGGGTGTAACAATGCATCGATCCTAAGGGGGAAATTCAACTGCATCGATTTGAAAATGTTAGAATAGATTATCGCAATTTTAATGTGTACACGTTATGTTATTGTCATGTCCGTTACAGCCAACACACCGACATACGCTACTGCATCAACGTTATGATTAACAAAGCAAGGCATTCGTTTTGTTGCATTAACGTTATATTACTATTGCTATCGATAAATCTAGGTGTTCTAAAATCTATTGCTATTGGTAAGAGAGACTATAATAAGTTGGTGTCTCGGAAAACGAGAGCCCTGATCGCGGAGTTTCAGGAAGTAAACAAGAAAAATGAGAGCTTCCGATTGGTCATTTGCTTTATTTCCCATGAAACCAGTCACTTCACTCTACTGTGATTGGACCGTTGGCTTGAGTGCAATGTGGGACTTGTAGTTTTTTAACGATCTCGCAGCGGAGGAAAAAAAAGACGAGAGAGGCTATAATCTGTATTCGCACAGCGTGCGCGTAATTGATTTTTACCGTTCGCATACAAATATTTTTAGGGGCCTGCTTATGAACTACACGTCTACACGCCACACGGCGGGCAGCCCTCTAAGTGTCATGCGCCAAAGGTAAAAACAGACCGCCCCTGGCGGGCGGCGGGCTTTAGTTTCGGTCCCTGTGCGTGTGCGTGCAGGGCTGCATTCACACTGCAGGCCTTATTGCTCAATTCTGATTTATTCTTTTTGTTTGGCTGTTCACATTATTTTTCAAATGTGGCCCAATATCAGATTCCAGTTTGTACCGGTCACGTGCGCAAATGAACAATAAAGAAGATGGATGTGAAAAATGTTGTGGATTCGGGTAGCCACTTAGCCAGCTAGCTGGCTGGCAGTTTGTAGTGCAGTAGCTGGCTAGCTGGCTGTTGTTGGCTGAAAGATCGAGTTTTCTCATAGCCATGAGTAATCGATTACTCATGCCAACCCCTACTCCATGCTATGTTAGCACTGTGCAACACAGGAGAAAACAGCTAACGTTGCTACCGCTAACGTTGCTACCGCTAACATTGCTACAGCTAACATTGCTACCGCTAACGTTGCTACCGCTAACATTGCTACAGCTAACATTGCTACCGCTAACATTGCTACAGCTAACATTGCTACGGCTAATATTGCACTGCTAACATTGCTACTGCTAATGTTGCTACCGCTAACATTGCTACACCTAACATTGCTACCACTAACATTGCTACCACTAACGTCTCTACCGCTAACATTGCTACTGCTAACATTGCTACAGCTAACATTGCTATAGCTAATAT
>NC_140166.1:133988041-134024696 GCF_963971535.1 Notolepis coatsorum | reverse complement strand
GGAACAAATTGTAAAGTGCTTTGGATAAAAGAGATACATAAATGCAGCCATTTATCCAGTCTCCTCTCTCTCTCTCTCTCTCTCTCTCTCTCTCTCTCTCTCTCTCTCTCTCTCTCTCTCTCTCTCTCAAACACACACCCACTCCAGTCTTCTACAGTCTTCCCATTCTCACTCACTCACTCACTCACTCACTCACTCCACCCCCTCTCTCTCTCCACCTGCCTCAGGGTGTGAAGAGTTAATCGGTGTCCTTTAGAAACAGAAACAATGTGCTTAACATTCAGAAGCACCCTTGAATTTGGGAGTAAAGGTGCAAACAGTGCGCTGAGGAAATAGATACATTTATATTTATATAATATATATTTATATTTATACTTATATTTCTTTTTAATGGAAAAGTCTCTCATTGAGAGTTTGTTACACTGGTTTTTTTTGGACACTTATTTATATCATTGATACAGAGCCGTTAGCTGACTTACCGAGACCCGCGGTTGAAGTTCATGGCCGTGTTCTGAGTGAGCTATATTATATATAGTATATAGAGATATATTCAGACAGATGATATATATATCCGGTAAATATAAATATATTAATATATATATATACGGTATATACAGCACTATTGTACATGCCATCATACAGAGTTATACGGGTTATATGCAGCTGTGTATAAGTCGGTGTATAGAAGAATTATATGCAGGTATATTCAGACAGATATGGATATATATATATGCGGTAAATATGAATATATAAATATATATATAATCGATAGGGGTGGGAATCACCGAGGCCTCACGATACGATAGTATTGCGATACTAAATATATTGCGATATGCTGAGTATTGCGATATTAATATTGCGATATATTGCGATTTATTACCTTTTTTCAACTGCAAAGTAAAACTTTGTCAACATGTGTGTGGACTACTGTACTATTACAGGTATTGAAATGAACAATGCAACTTCCTTATACAAAAAAAGAAATACTAAAATAAAAAATATATAAATTATGAATAATTAAATATCAATACTTGGCGTCCCTGTATTGATACAGTATCGCCACGCAAAGTATTGCGATACTACTACGTATCGATTTTTTCCCCCACCCCTAATAATCGGTATATACAGCACTATTGTATATGCTATCATCGACGGGGCACCGGTTGAGAGAGTGAACAGTTTCAAGTACCTCGGAGCCCACATATCCGAGGACTTGACATGGACCACACACATTGACAGTGTTGTGAAGAAGGCACGACAACGCCTCTACTTCCTCAGGCGCCTAAGGAAGTTCCAAGTCAGTCAGAAGATCCTTAGGAACTTCTACTCATGTACAATAGAGAGCATCCTGACTGGCAACATCACCTCCTGGTTTGGGAATAGCACTGCACAAGACCGTAGCAGACTACAAAGAGTGACACGTTCAGCCGAACGCACAATTGGAGGGGGGCTTCCCACCCTCCAGAACATTTACAACAAGCGGTGCAAGGGGAAGGCTAAGAGAATTATTAAGGACCCGAGCCACCCGAACAACTGCCTCTTTGAACTGCTGCGGTCAGGCAAGCGATACCGGAGTCTTAAGGCGAGCACAGAAAGACTCAGAAGAAGCTTCTATCCCCAGGCCATCAGGCTGCTAAACGAACAATAAACACTATGCAACAACCATCAAATGCACACAGCACACACACCCACACGCACACACTCACTTAAACAAACAACACACTGCAGCACCCACTCTCCACACTTTAGATCACACAAACACACTTTATATTTATTGATAAAGGATTTGCACTACAACTCGTACACCTACTGTAAATTGTACCTAAATTGCACCTCATCCTATTTCTGCCTTGCACTATATAGTATTGTATATTAGTACACTACACAGTATTGTATATTATATGGTAACTCAGTTACGTCTATTCTGCATCGAACATTGTACATATGTCTATACTGAACACTGTGACCTCATTTTTTTTACTTCTAATTTACATGCTATACTATGTTATTTTATTTCATACTTATCTTGTCTTGCACAGTCTCTGGAGCGTAACAGTAAGAAGCATTTTGTATAAAAGTATTCTGTACTTCTGTATGACAACTATTAAAGAAACTTGAAAACTTGAGTTATACGGGTAGACTATAGCATGAGGTTAGGTACTTATGATGATTATGATCAGCTTGAATGAATTCTTCACATGTTCCATACTTGGCGTGTTGCCTGACACCCAACGTCCCCGACGGCCTCCCCCGTCCTTTGGCAGACGAGGTGAGGGTGGGGTGGGGTGGGGGGGGGGGGGGGGGGGGGGGGGTTGGTTGGCTTCCCACGCAGCGGAGAGACCTGGCCCTGGGACCCGGGGAGCGTGTTAACGCACAGAATAATTGACACATCACTTAGAAACACTTTCCCTGTCATCCCCTGGTATGTGTTCTCTAGTGTTTCTCACTCGTGTACATCACACGGATCTACTGCTGTGGGAACAACCACACGCAGCAGCAACACGGGTTCTTCTCTCGCTAAGGGGGGGGGGGGGTTCTCTAGAGGCCGTCGGGGGAAGGGGGGGGGGGGGGGGGGGGGGGGTTAGCAGCGGGAGACGGGAGCGCCTGAATGGCCCTTCTGACGATGATCGATACCCCGGATTAGCTCGGATCGTCCATGAGGCCGGGCCTCGGCTGCTCGTCGAAAAATGTTATGATTGGCCCTCTACCTCTCTCTCTCTCTTCCCCCCAGAATGTGCTTTGATTGGCCACGGTACAGGAATCCTATGTCTTTTAGAGTTTAGTTTAGGGTCTGCAGTAAAGTGGGACATATTACAGCACATGTATCTCTCGATGAAAGGGGTACAATTTCATTGCGTCCTCGTCACCCGTTAACTCTGCCTGTGCCTCGTACGCAGTGCTCCCCCAGTGGTGTAGAAGTGGGAGATATTGCTTAGTGCAACTTAGTGAAACAAAATGTAACAAATGAACACATATATATATATACTGTAAATGTACTGAATTGTTATTTCTTATTTTATTTCTTATTATAATATAAAAAAAAATTGAAATCTACCAATACCCGATCCAGCTATTTTAGCGATATCGACGGTCGATACCAATATCGGATCGGTGCATCCCTACTGAGAAGCCGCCTGTTCTCCATCCTCGCTCCACAACGGTAGAACCAACTTCCCACCACAGTCAGGACAGCAGCCGAAACACGACCAAATCTTTCGCCCGTTGACTAAAAACACACTTCTTCAATCAATATCTGAAATGGGAGAAGAAGAGGAAAAAAAACGACTATCCTAACTTCTTACTGTAATTTAGTCATTTCTACTACCATGCACTGTTCCACTAAATACTCGTCCTTGTTTATATTACTACCGTACCTACTATACTAATATGTCTACTCTCTACTACTATGCACTCAACACTGCAGCGCCCAAGTTTCAACACTGTTTGATGAACATTGTTACTCAGCTGAAAGAGTTGTACCCTTCCTGCTGACTTGTTGTCGTACAGAACCTGTAAGTCGCTTTGGATAAAAGCCTTCACCTAAATGTAAAATGTAAATGTGAATGAACTGCTGCCAGCAGTTGCAGAACTGACGGCTGCAGAACTGGAGAACTATTAGGAAACGTCCGAGCACTAAGTAACTCTTGTTGACTCTTCTTAACCACCGAAACCGGCATGGACTGCAATGTAGGCCTGTCCCTAACCTCGTTCCCAGTTTTATCTCCTCCGTGAGATAAAGACAGGTAAAGAACTACGGCCAGAAGTGTGTATGGGGTAGAATTTCCGGTGTATGTACTTCCCCTGGAAGCTGCCTCCGAATGGACCAAACGTTTCCCGAATCCTGTCGGTAACAAGCTAGAACGTCCCGGTCATGTAGTAAATTCTTCAGGCAAAGCCGTTGCAGTGGCTTAAACAAATATTGTGCACTTCACACGTTTCTATAATTGTTTTGTCGAAAGTCTGTAGCCTGTACTCCCTGTACTTCCGTTTACACACTTTAGGAGGCATATCTTGTCCAGCCTAGCCTGTCCCAGACTAAGGATTTGTATAGTCGACTTTGATTGGCCGAAATTTGCCGATAGGTAGTCGACTACCCCCCAGAATGCAAAATAAATATATATTATATATATAATATTCTTTTTAGGGGGGGGGAGGGGTCATTCCATTTGGGCTGTGGGGGGTGCTTAATGTCTGAAGGAGTCGACTGAAAGCTTCTTGTCCTCTGCGGAAGCATGCAATTGGTCCACTGATGGATACATCTTGATATGTCTAGTGTGTGAAACCCTCTTTCAGTGCCTCCTTTTTATTTTAATTTGTTTTGCATTCGACTAAGAGGTTGGCAGTCGACTACGGCTCCTTTCGATCGATTAGTCGACTATTCGACTAATCGAGGTCAGCCCTACTGTAACGTATGACGTGTATATCCTTCCAGTTAGGGTACCTTGTGTGTACTGCACCTGTTTACTTTTACTCTTATATATTCAGATTACATTTTTGTATTGCTTATATTTATTGTAACGTTACGTGACCGATACAGGCACACAAGACCCTCATGTGCACCTTTGTTTACACTGTTTATTTTTTTCCTATTTTTATATTCAGATCAAATTTGATTGCTTACATTTATGTCTTTCTACTATTACCCCGCCCATACCTGTATCACATAGTATGAGGCGACAGTGGCTCATTGGAGGTAGAGCAGTCGTCTGGTAATCCGGAGGATCCCGGTTCGATTCCCACTCCTCCCGGGCAGCGTGTCGTGGTGTCCTTGAGCGAGACACTTAACCCCCTAATTGCTCCCGATGAGCAGGTTGGCACCTTGCATGGTTGCCTTTGCTTTCGGTGTGAGTGAATGTGTGAGTGAATGGGTCAAATGTGAGCAACAAATTGTAAAGCGCTTTGGATAAAAGCTGTTATATAAATGCACCATTTACCACTAACCAATACCTCCCCTGATATGATGCCCGAATTTCCCCAATAAAGGAATCTAATCTATTTATCTCTTATTTTTATATGCCATTTGGAAGAATCGATAAATCGGGACAAAATTATCGATAAATATTGATATTTTTCTTAGTATTGTTTGTTTCTAATATTTTTTGTATACCGTACTTTTCGCACTATAAGCCGCACCTGACTATAAGCCGCAGCAGCTAAATTGAATGATGTGTACATATATAAGCCGCACTGGACTATAAGCCGCATGTGTTTTAATGTTTAATTACCATATGTAAGGAGTGGAGCCTGCGGCTTAATTTGACTCAACACGGGGAAACCTCACCCGGCCCGGACACGGAAAGGATCGACCGATTGATTGCTCTTTCTCGATTCTGTGAGTGGTGGTGCATGGCCGTTCTTATATTGAGCTTTAAGTTCCCACCTCTACAGAGAATGACTCCCATTGGGACACAATACTGTCGGACAAATAACATTAACTCATTTACAAGTTGTATTAAGTTTAGCAAATAAGGGAACAGATAAATAACATTTCAATGCAGTAAAAAAAAGCAATATTTAGATTTTCGGGTTTTGTCCACATATAAGCCGCACCGTTATATAAGCCGCAGGGTCGAAAAATGGGGAAAAAAGCCATGGCTTATAGTCCGAAAAGTACGGTATATATTTTTTTTATTATTATTATTTAAACAACACATTTATGTTTATTTTGCAGCAATTATTTGCCGTTGCCGCCATCTTTAGTGTTACAGATTTCCCCATTCAAAACTACCACAGTGATCGGTAGTATTTTATCTTATCTTACAATGTATCGGGGGCATAGGTCGAAGCCCCCGTCGCTGTCACATCCTCTCCCTGCCCCCCCCCCCCCCCCCACCCTCGCTTGATGAGTGCCAGATCAGATAAGCGGCAGGCTATACTTCCAACGTTTGTTTTGACTCTCTGCCCTGACATTGCGGTGTTGCTGGGCACGGTGCCCGTGTTGTGCATGTTGTCCCAGAGAGCCCTGAGCTGATCCCAGGCCAGCCGTGTTGCTGGGCCCGGTCCCGGTGCCTGCGCTGTGCATGTTGTCCCACAGCCCTGAGCTGATCCCAGACCAGCCGTGTTGCTGGGCCCGGTCCCGGTGCCTGCGCTGTGCATGTTGTCCCACAGCCCTGATCTGATCCCAGACCAGCCGTGTTGCTGGGCCGGTGCCTGCGCTGTGCATGTTGTCCCAGAGCCCTGATCTGATCCCAGGCCAGCCGCAGTGCTGGGCCCGGTCCCAGTGCCTGCGCTGTGCATGTTGTCCCAGAGCCCTGATCTGATCCCAGGCCAGCCGCAGTGCCCCCTGGCAGCCAGCAGGGGGAGGGGCAGACACACACACTAATCCACTTGGAGCAGGACTCTGTACTCGTTGAGAGGAGTGTTCCATTCTGTGACCGCGGCCCAGCGGTGAGAGACTCGCGTCTGGAAGGCAGATTGCGAGACAATGTATGTAATCGTTCGCTTTTGAACGTTTGAACGTTTAAGAACTTATTTCCTGTAACAGCTAACAGTTGTAGTATCTCTGAATAGTAAAAAAAAAAAAAAACGTTGTTTAAAAAGGGCAGTTTGTGACTAGTACCTGACTGCCTAGGTGTTAAAAATGCTGCCAAACTTTAGATTGGATTTTCTCTGTTTTTCCTCTGTAGTTAAACCTCTGCTCTGACAGGTTTAACTACATTAAAATAAGAACATCTTCTTCAAATATGTTCAATACACATCATTGAGAGACTTTGTTCCACGAACCGCTGGGCTCGGTCACATATTACCTGAGAAACCTTGGCAGAGAGTCAGGAAACATGGAAGAGTACAAGACAAGTCTACACTCAAGGCTGTTAAACTTGCTAAGAGGACGTATGCCGACAAGATGGAGGCACAAATGGCACAGAATGACACAAGAGGCTTATGGCAGGGACTGAGGACGATAACTGACTACAAAGTCAGCGCCCCCTCAATGGGGAGCGACGACGCCTCCCTTGCGGACCAGCTCAACACCTTCTATGCGCGGTTTGGTGCAAACAGTGGCGCTGCTAGCTCAACGGCTAGTGACATCACTGGTGCGCCGGCTGTTGTGGAGGGGGGGGGGGGGCATCCGCGGGGGGGGCGGGGACGCTCTCTCATTGACGGTACACAGTGTGAGAAGAGCATTTATGCAGGTGAACACCAGGAAGGCGGCTGGCCCAGATGGAATAACAGGACGCATACTCAAGTCCTGTGCTAACCAGCTAGCCCCTGTGTTCACCACCATATTTAATCGATCCCTGAAGGAGTCAGTGGTCCCTGCCTGCTTCAAGATGTCTACCATTATCCCGGTACCAAAGAAACCCTCCCCAGCAGGTCTCAATGACTACAGACCGGTGGCACTCACCTCTGTGGCCATGAAATGTTTCGAGAGGCTGGTCAAGGATCACATTTGTGCCTCCCTCCCCAGTGATATGGACCCTATGCAATTTGCATACAGGCCAAACAGGTCCACTGACGATGCGGTCTCCCAAGTACTGCACAGCACCCTCTCTCACCTGGACCGTCAGAAGGGGGGCTATGTGAGACTGTTGTTCATTGACTACAGCTCAGCGTTCAACACCATAGTCCCCACCAGACTGGTGGACAAGCTGATCGAGCTAGGTCTGAGCTCCGCTCTGAGCGCCTGGATACTGGACTTTCTGAGTGAAAGGCCCCAGGCGGTCAGGGTGGGGGGTCAGACCTCCAACACCATCACCCTGAGCATCGGGTCCCCCCAGGGCTGTGTTCTGAGCCCCCTGCTGTACTCACTATACACACATGACTGTGTGGCCAAGTTCAGCTCCAACTCCATAGTGAAGTTTGCGGACGACACAGTGGTGGTGGGGCTGATCTCGGACAACGACGAGAAGGCCTACCGGGAGGAGGTTGAGGTACTGGAACGCTGGTGCCAGGACAACAGCCTGCTCCTGAACATTGGTAAAACCAAGGAGCTGATCGTGGATTATAGGAGAGGACAGCAGGAGACACACACACCACTGAGGATTAACGGGGCTACCGTGGACAGGGTGAGCAGCTTTAAGTACCTGGGGGTCCACATCGCAGAGGATCTGACATGGTCAACACACATACTGTAGACTCAGTCGTAAAAAAAAAAGGCGAAGCAACGCCTCTACCACCTGAGACAGTTAAGGAAGTTCAGAGTATCTGGGAAGATACTCCAGTCCTTCTACCCCGGAGCTGTAGAGAGCATCTTGACTGGAAACATCACTGCCTGGTATGGAAACAGCACGGCACAGGACAAGAAGGCCCTACAGAGAGTGGTGCGCTCAGCCGAGTGTACCACGGGTATTGCACTACCACCCCTGCAGGTTCTATACAACAAGAGGTGCAAATCCAGAGCCTGCAGAATAATGAAAGACCCACACCACCCCAACAACAGCCTGTTCATGTTGCTCAGGTCAGGCAGACGCCTGCGAACACCAGCTACTAGGACAGAGAGACTTCGGCTCAGCTTCTTCCCCCAGGCCATCAGAGCCCTGAACACTGAACTCTCCACACACAAGCACACATGAGCACACGCACAACACACTCACTGTACACGCTCACACACTAGCAGCCACTTTAACATGAGCAGGCACACACTCATGCTGCACACGCCCACACTTAGGGCCACCAAGAAGGGTCACTTTATAGTGACATAGTATAGTATAACCGGAGATTGTATAAATGATCATGTACAGAAAGACACTACCAAAGGACCTAGTATGTCCTCCATGCTCTGTAAATAACGTATGTACATATACCGATATGCCCTAACATGTTACTTGATTATTGCACAATGTTACTTGTTTATTGCACATTGTTGATTCTATTATATGTTATTTGCACATTGTTGCAGGTAAGACCACCCGCATTTCATTGTATACTTGTATGCCGTGACAAATAAATCTCTTGACTTGACTTGACTTGACTTGAAACTGTACTTTTCATAATCTGTAAAAAAAAAAATTATAATTAATTTAATTTATATAGCGCTTCTCAATAACCCGAAGTCGCTGAGGGAGTCTTGTGCCACTGAACTGCTGGGCTCTATCACTTTTTTCTCTACATTGTATTAGGTCAGAGAGGGAGGCGGGGGGGGGGGGGGGGGGTGTCCTCCTCACATACAGGATGTGTGTATGGTGCACACAGATGAGCTAATGCATTTTTGCAAGGGTTGCAGTGAGAACACACCCAGAACCAACAATCCTAGAGTTGGGTGTTATCTTATGAGTTAAAGGTCCCCTATCTTATAAATGGCATTTTCCACTGGTTTGCATTGTTTTCTAGCAATGTGGGGTTGTACCAACACTGACTAGATGTGAAATCTCTACCCAGTCCCGTTTCTTCAGTATAGCTGAGGCACAGTATAGCTCTCTCTCTCGTATCTGCTAGTGCAGGTGGGTGACTGTCACTCAAAGCGCATTGCGAGTATGGGCGGAGCCCAGCCAAAAACAGCTTGGACATTGGAAGGGCAGAAAGTGGTGCTCCACAGTACTTGATTCAAAATACAAAACAATGAATTTTATTGAAAAAAACCTTACAGATGTGTTCCATAGACTCACAGGAATTGTGTAAAATAGCCCAAAAAGTTAAAAATAAAGCAAAATATGGGACCTTTAAGAGTGTCACTGACTGCACTGGGGAAGCTTTGCCTCTTCAATAACCGCCCAGTGTGTCTCGACAAGGCCTCCCATTTACAGGTCCAGACTCCAGCTGACAGATGAGAGCAATAATAACACGCCGCTCATGCAATTACCTCGCTGTAATGTTCTCATTATACAACCCTCGACCCACTCAGCACCAGGCCAGGAGATCCAGTCAAAATGTTGACAGCGCACGGTACTGTACTGTGTGAGGGCCATTCTTCAGATTGTGTGATGATTGGAAAAACGAATGTCTTCTTTTGCAAAACTGCTTTCAATCCGAGATGTTTGGAACCGTTTGGTCACACTCCTCCTCGGTCACGGTTTGATGATCTCTTTTCTTCCACGTGTAACGGTGACCCCCCCCCCCCCCCCCCCCCCCCCCCTGTGACGGGATTTCTGGCAGCGTGCGCGATCACGAAAAACGGAGTCATCGCTCTCTTTGAGATGAAATACTAGTACTCTCCAGAGTTCACATGACTGACATCACTGGTTTAACCCTTTCACTATCACACTACAGACGGTTTTAACCTTTAACCCTTTCACTGCCACACGACAGAAGGTTAAACCTGTCGGTAGTGTGATAGTAAAGGGTTAACCTTCTGTCGTGTGGCAGTGAAAGGGTTAACCTGCTGTTGTGTGGCAATGGAAGGGTTAACCTTCTGTGTATTGTCGCAGTGAAAGGGTTAACCGTTTGGTAGTGTGGCAGTGAAAGGGTTAACCGTCTGTAGTGTGGTAGTGAAAGGGTTAACCTGTAGTGTGGATGTGAACGGATTAACCATGTGTCACGTGGCAGTGAAAGGGTTAACCTTCTGTATTTTCACAGTTAAAGGGTTAACCCTTTGTCACGTGGCAGTGAAAGGGTTAACATTATGTATTTTCGCAGTGAAAGGGTTAACCCTTTGGTAATGTGGCAGTGAAAGGGTTAACGGATGCCTTTAGTGTGTTTTTCCACTCGAGTGCCTCATTGTGTCCATCTTCTGTCTCCCTCCAGACCCTGTGTGGAGCTGACCCCTGCCATTGGATCCGAGGAGAAACCAGAGAGAGAGACACGCAGACGGGGCCCCCGGTGGGGAGGAGAGAGCCCCCAGGCATGGCTCAGGCCCGGCCGGCTCGGAGCCGCTCAGAGAGGCAGAGAGATGACCCGTGTTTACCCGCCACGTCCCCCCGGCGGCTGGGGGCCACTTGTTAAACGATGTCTCACTCGGCCCAGCGGCTCTCTGACGGCTTTCGGCCCGCACCAAATAAAAAGGTCCACTTTTGTGATTTACAGCGTGTGTCCATGTCCCCCTGCCTCCTCTGACCCTCCCTGCGGCCAGCCCCATGCGGCTCCCCGAGCCCCGGCCCGAGTGTCCGTGAGGCTCCATGGAGGCCGAGTCCAGCCGTCCGGCCGATGGGGAGCTCTCCGGAAGGCGAGAGCAGCAGCAGCGGCCTCGGTCCGCCGAGCTGCCGCCGGGGTCCCATCCGCCATCGCGGCCCCAGCAGCAGCAGCCGCACGACCCCCACGGCGTCATCGTCCACGGAGCCCCAGGGAGCCTCCAGCAGCAGCAGCAGCGTCCACACCGACGCGGGGAACCGCTGCTTCGGCTGCAGCAGCAGCAGCAGCAGCAGCAGGTGGCGGCATGGCGGCAGCGCGCGGAGAGCCCGGGGGCTTCGGGAGGCGGCGGCGGCTTCCTGTCTCCGCCCTCCGTCTCCACCTCCTCCTCCTCCTCCTCCCCCCAAGGCGAGCACTCGCAGGGGGTCGTCGTCCCGTCCCAGCCGGGCCATGAGGGCCTGGAGGCGGCGGGAGCGGGCGCGGCGGCATCCACCAGACGAGGGGAGAGGAAGCCCCAGAAGCCGGGGAAGTACGTGTGCACCTACTGTGGCCGTCCGTGTGCCAAGCCCAGCGTCCTTCAGAAGCACATCCGCTCGCACACGGGGGAGAGGCCCTATCCCTGCGTCCCCTGCGGCTTCTCCTTCAAGACCAAGAGCAACCTGTACAAACACCGCAAGTCTCACGCCCACCGCATCAAGGCGGGTCTGGCCGGGTCGAGCCGCGACGAGGAGCCCGGGGGCTTGAGCGGAGCGGAGGGCGGCGGCGGGGGGGGGCTGCCGTGCGGTGATGACCTAGAGGAACAGCCCACCGAGGGGGAGAGCACAGACTCTGAGGAGGAGACGGGCCGGCACGGGCGGTCGTCCTCCTCAAGGAGGGAGAAGCTGGGCCAGAGGAGAGGCGGTCGGGAGCTGACGGGGGGCCCCCCGGAGGAGGGCTCGATGAGGCCTGAAGACTCCCAAGCCATCAAACAGAGACTGGCCATGAGACTGAGCGAGAGAAAGCGCGGTGCCTTGGCCTCCCCGGACGACCATCCCTCTTCCTCCTCCACCACCTCGTCTTCCTCCTTGGGCCCTGGCAGCAAAGGCAGCACGGAGTCGGGCTATTTCTCCGGTTCGGGCAGCACCGAGCTGTCCCAGGTCAGCCCTCCCTCCGGTGCCGGTAGTGCCAAGACCTACGCAGAGATCATCCTGGGGAAGTACGGGAGACTGGGTGGGCAGCAGCAGCGCAGCCCCCATCATCGGCACCCCCAGGCTCACCCTTCATCCTCCTCAGGCCCAGAGGATAAGAGCCTTCCCTTCACCGTGCCCAAGACCCAGGTCATCGAGCACATCACCAAGCTCATCACCATCAACGAGGCCGTGGTGGACACCAGTGAGATAGACAGCGTCAAACCCAGGCGCTCGTCTCTCTCCCGGAAGAGCAGCACGGAGTTGCCCAAATTCGGCGCCCCCAAAGACCCTTACGTGTTTGATCCCCAGGGGTCGTCCACAGTGCCTCTGCTCAGAAGCCACTCCATGCCCACATCCGCCGAGACCAGCCGAGGAGACCCGTCCGTCGCTAGCGTTGCGTCTCCGGGAGGAGGCTTCCGTCTCTGTCGTTCCTTCGACGAGCGCCACGCGGTGGTAGCCGAGATGAGTGTCGGCCACACCGCCCAGCGCACCACGCTGAGGCGACAGCCCGCCGTAGAGGTCCCGCCGGGAGCCGAGCCAGGCCTGGAGGAGGCGGGCCTTTCCTCCTCCTCTTCCTCCTCTTCCTCAGCTATAGGGACCGACCCAGCCAGGCAGCAGCAGCAGCAACAACAACAGCAGCCACAGCATAGGGGCCCCTGGCTGTATGAGTGCGAGGCGTGTGGGGCCCGCTGTCCACACCGCGAGAGCTACGAGGCCCACAGAAGAGGCGGCGTCTGCCCGGCGGCGGGACTTCCAACGACAAAAGCGGAGCGGGAGGGGTGCACGGATGCCGGAATGTACTGCAGGGACGACCGCCGCCCCCAGATGATGCACCACTACAAGTTCCGCGCGCTGGCCATGGCGGTGAGGAAGAGGAGGAAAGAGGAGAGTCTGGAGGAAGATCCTCCCACCAGCCCCGGAGCGACGGCCCCCACCGGGGCCCTCTCAGGTTCGTCGATCTATTCCTACGGATTCTACCATTATCTCTTTATTTGTATTTCTTTATTTCGCACCATTTCAGCAAAACAGTAAAAAATCTAAAACATTGACCATGACAGAAAGTGTATATAAAGGTGCTGAGTAGAGGCAAGAGACCCAGATGGGCCTATATGGGGCCTCAACTCATTAAATCATCGGATAAAAAAAAAACACAAAAACTAAAAAAAAAATTCTCTCTCTGTTGACAAAGAAAACAAGTCATTTTTCCCCCCGATACATTCTGTGTTATCTAAGTTGTGTTCTGGCAAACATTTGAGCTATGGCTCAAGAGAAGTTATGTACAGCAGATTAGAATAGATATGTATGTTATATACTCGTACTGGCCAATGCCAGCCCCGGGAATCTTCTCGGCATTTTCCGACGGCACGTCGGGTCTGTCCTGGGGTTTCCTCGTCTTTTGACAGCAGTTCGAGGGACGTCGCACGATGTTTAGCTATCGGGCTAACTCGCGCTCAGGTAGGCTCTGTGCCATCAGGCATTGCTGCTGGTGTTAGTAATACTGCTGGTTGTTTTACGGGTGAATGGGCTGACGACGGGGCGCAAGGCTGGTGTGTTTTGGCTTGAGAGCCAGGTAGCATCGATCCTTTGCCCTGGCAGGGTTGAACGGTGTCCCACCCGGAAGCTGACGCTTGAGAGCAAGTCGGCCCGGCAGGTGGCAGTATGGACTGATGATGTTTATACTGCCATAGGATGGAATTTAGCTGCGGCCAATGTCGTGGCTCAGCTGATTGTTTTTCTGTCCACATTGGCGTCGGATAGTGAGGCTACAGGGCGACGCTGAAAACATCATGCGTGTTTTTGGGGTTATAGAAATCTTGAATCAGTCGCAAGCTATAACCGCAGGGAGGATCAGGATGCTATCAACACTTATTAATAGGCATCTCTGGTTGGAGCAGTCTTCCCTTGGGGAGGAGGAAAGGTTTCTTCTCCTTAAGGCTCCTCTTTCCGTGGAAGGACTTTTTTGTCGTTCTGCGGAAATGCGGGCGGTATTTGATCTGGGCCCCACACCGCCTCACGCCATGCAGCCAGAGGTGAGAGCACGGCTTCGTCAGCGACTATGGCGAGGCCCTCGACCAGCGGCCATGTTTCCCCCACCTGAGGTACCCTGGGCTCTACGTCAACAGGTGTCCACAAGGCCGACAGCCTTGGCGGCCAAGGGATCGGCTACATGGGATGAGCACGGCCTAAGAAGCCGTCGCCGTCCTGCTGTGTGCAGCCCGCTCTCCGATCACTCCCTCCCCCAACACCAGCGGAAAAGGGGCTCTGATTTGTTTCCTTTGGCTGCGGGCCGCGGGTCTTCAATGAAGCGCGTGCGGCCCCATGTTTCGCTTCTCGGTCTGTCCGTGAGAATGTTGTGCTGTCACGTGGCTCCCTCGCCACGTGTTCTGCGTCTGCGATTGGTGAGCCTGGTGTTACGTCTGTCACCTTCAAAGGTTGTCAGCAGGGGGACTCGAGGCCTCTTCGAAAGAATGCTCAGCGCGGGTTTCCCCGACCTCGCCTTCGCCAGGCCGGGTATCACGTTAGTGCCTCCCACTCCGGAGAGCCCGGGAGTGGTCTGGCAGGCGCGCGTGATTTGGGTGGTAGTAATATCACTGCAGGGCTACGGTGTGTAGGAACCCATGGGGTCCTTACAACTTGCATGTCCAGCTGCAGAACAGCCCCTCAGCGGTCCATGCTGGAGGGGTGTTCAGTGGGGGAGCTCTTGTCACCTGGTATGATGTCAGCTTCTCCCGTATCAAACCGGCCCTTTCTGTCGGGGTCCCCCCTTGGGTGCGATTGCCTCGTGGGTTGTATCAGGGACCATTGTCCCGACTCCACGAAACGCCCTGCCCGCACGGTTAGCGGGTCCAGAGTTGGCTACGCACAGCGGGTGGGACCGGGCCGCCTATCTACAGTTCCTTGCGGGCCAGCGCCAAATGGCGGCGGGTGCGCTTTGGGATTATCATCACATATGGCTACAGCAGTGCCATATGTCGAAGTGGATGGAGAGAACGTTGAGGCGGGGGCTTGTCTTGCAATTCGCACAACCCCACCCTCCGTTTTCAGGTTTGGTGCAGACCCTGTTGTCAGGGTCGGCAGCAGTGACAGTTCTGGCCGACGAGATCCAATCTCTGTTGGCGAAGCAAGCCGTAGTTGTGATCCCACGGGAGGACGCGATGTCAGGCGTCTACTCCCGGTATTTTCTGGTGCCCAAAAAGACGGGAGGTGTCAGACATATACTGGATCTGTCCGCGTTCAATCGTCTGATTGTGGCGAGACGGTTCAGAATGTTGACCGTCAAACACCTGTTAAACGCTGTCAGGGTGGGAGACTGGTTCACCTCCATAGACCTGAAGGATGCGTATTTTCACATCCCGATTTACCCTCCTCACAGGAAGTTCCTGCGGTTCCTGTTTCAGGGGATACGAATTATTTTCTATCTCGACGACATTCTGCTCCTCAGCCGGTCGGAGAAGGTCGCCAGGTCTCATACCAGGCTGGTGGTGGAATTCCTCACCAAGCTGGGTTTTGCTGTGAACTGGAAGAAGAGTACGCCTCTTCCCAGTCAACAGGTGGAGTACTTGGGCTTGGTTCTAAGCTCAAGGTCCATGAGGGCAACCCTTTCGGAGCAGCGGCGAGTGTCTATCCTCGGCACGCTCAGGGGTCTCCGTCCTGGTGGGACGGTTACGGCGCTGCATTTGATGCGCCTGCTCGGTATGATGGCATCTGCTCACTCTGTGGTCCCTCTTGGCCTCCTCTTCATGAGGAGGATACAGAGGTGGTTTTCCAGTATGAAAATAGACCTGGTGAGAGACAAGTGGAAACGGTTGAAGGTTCCCTTGTCGATACGGGGGGATCTCGCCTACTGGAGGAGGCCTGGTGCCCTCACCAGCGGGGTCCCCATGGGCGGCAGGCGGTCACACGTCACGGTCTTCACCGACGCCTCCCTCACGGGATGGGGGGGGGACGTGTCGGAACGACGCAGTGGGGGGCAGCTGGACAGTTCAGGCTGCCCGGTCTGCTACGCACATCAATGTGTTGGAACCCTCCTGGTTCTCGAACGGCTCGGCCCTTTGGTGAGGGGCGAGCACGTGGTGGTCAGGACGGACAGCACGACGGCGGTGGCGTATATCAACAGACAGAGTGGAGTACGCTCCATCCATCTGCACCGGGCGGCGTTCGAGCTTTGGATATGGGCGTCTCGCAATCTGCGCAGCCTGACGGCACTCCACGTCCCTGGCAGGGAGAATGTGGGCGCAGATGCGATGTCGCGGGGCGGTCCTCGCCACGACGAGTGGGGTCTACATCCAGGCATAGTTGGACTGGTCTGGATCCGCTTCGGGAAAGCTTCGGTGGATCTGTTTGCGAGCAGACAGTCTCACCTGTGCCCCTTGTGGTTCTCGACCAGCCGGGAGGACAATCCTCCCTTGGGGGTGGATGCCTTTTCAATGTATCCATGGCCGCCTGGGATTCTGTACGCTTTTCCCCCCATACATCTGATAAGTCAGTTGTTGGAGCGGGTACGTCGGAAGCGCAGGACCTTGATCCTGGTCGCGCCGGACCGGGGCACGGCTGTGTGGTTCCCGGTCCTGATCCAGCTCTTGGTAGCCCCGCTGTGGCCTGTTCCTTGGTCATCGCGGGCTCTCTTTCAGGCGCACAGGGCTCTGTGGCAGTTCCCTGTGCTGGGCCAGCCTCTGATGGTTTGGCTGGTGAAGGGGTGAGTCTGGGGAGGATGGACCCTTCTGTGATCGACACCATCCGGAACGCGCATGCTCCCTCCACTATCGCGGTTTACGCAGGTAGGTGGCGTATTTTCCAAGAGTGGTGTAAGGAGGGGGGCTGGGATCCGGTGTCCTGCCCCCTGGACGCTGTCCTTTCCTTCCTTCAGTCTATTTTGGATAGACCAGGGGTCTCAAACTTGCGGGCCAATTGCGGCCCGCAGGATGATATTTTGCGGCCCCCTACTTGACATCAAAGTTTAGTGTTAGTGCGCCCCGCGTGCAACCTTTTGCCGAGTCGTTGCGCGAGTTGGCCGTTTTATTTATTTTATCACTTGTAGGCTACCATAGCGCAGGCTCATGGCAGCAACGTTAGTGGTTGAAACGTGATTCCATAGTGATACCAAGTGGAAGGAAATATATCCTGTCATCAGTGCGTATAGCAGGTATCCTCGAAATTCTCCGCTATCTCCTCTGCAAGCTCCTGTCCGGCTGCACTGCTCCAACTGTCTGTGTCTGCCTACTGCTTTGGTCCAATCATATTCAGCGTCCCGTCAGCATTCCCCCCCCCACCCACAGTCTGCGAATCAGAGGCAGAGTAGGGCGGGTCTTCACGGAATGCGTGTTGTCTCTTTCAACGGGTCAGAGCGAGAGTTGACAGCGCATCTACAGGTAGTCTAATCTGCAGGTACTGTAGCTAGAGCTGCCGCGGTATTGATGTTTTCCTTACCGCACACATTTGCAAAATATTTCCTACCGCTGCGGTAATAACCGCACACACACACACACACACAAAAAAAAGTTTGAATGCATTTTTTTTGTAGTCTACTCTTTATAGCATATAGCCTGCCTCTAGTCTAAATGTCTATCTTTAGAGGATGACTTTGCAGCATGAATATTGTTTGGGATTCGACATGCACGCATTCGTTATTAAAAGTGAAACACGGATTCGAAGTCTCCCCTACGGTGTCGCGAGCAGGGGTGGTAGCGGCGCGCCCGCCGGTTACCCCCCCGACCCTTTCTTCTTCTTATTATTATAACGTTACTACTTATGATTACAAAGGCATTCGATTTGTGGCATTAACGTTAGTATAGTTACACGTTCGTATTTACCAGACCATAGCAAGGCAAGCGTTACTCAATTAATATCTAAGTTCCTTTCTTTGCTCAGAGCGTGCCGAGTTGTACCCATTCTGCGGTCTGTTAATAAAGTTTTCAATCAGACAAGTGTATAGAACGAAGGGCTTTTATTATAACATTTTGTTGCAGTAAAATCATTATGCCTCGTTCCCTGAGGAGCGACGGCGTCGGTAATCCACTCCGGTCTCCGGTGGGAGCTAACGTACTATTAGCCGTGTTGTGATGGCTGAGATTCAGGAAGTAAAAGCGCTGCAAGATGCTCCAAGCATGTGACGCGTATCTCTTCTGACCAATCAGTGGTCTGCAGTGTTTCATGTGACTTTTCTGGTACCCAATAGGGTCGCTTGGAATCTCGACAGAGAAGTAGGGTATATCTGCAGAGCCGCAAGCCCAACGAGAGCGTAATAATAATAATAATATATTAAAAAACAGCGGTGATGCCGGTATTCAGCCCAACGCTGCGGTGGGCATGATGTAACAGCGATACCGCGGTAATACCGATACCGCGGCAGCTCTAACTGTAGCTAGTAGCATAGTTTTGCCAGCAGGCAGCTAGTAGAAAAATATGGCATGTTCAAAGATGGCCAGTAAAATAAAAGTCAACAGTGAAAATCGCTGCAATTCAAAGGTGAATGGACTGGAAAATATGCATTCATCCTCCCTCCAACCAGCACAATGTGCCAAGAAACAGTAGCTCTTGTGAAGAGTGGCAATTTGAAACACAATTTGAAACGCCAATACGAAACAAAACAGTTATTTTGATGCAACCTTTCAGCACTAAGAACCATACAAATAAATGGAATGAAATCATCATATCAAGCTGCAAGCAGAATTATTGTTAAAGTTATGTCACAACAATAAAAAGCAACCAAGTCCTCACTCAGTGGCATGGGTGTTGGCTAAACACAAGAAGCAATTCTCTGATGCATAAATAATAAAATAATGTATGACTGAAGTGATGGAGACCATGTTTGAAGGCAAACAAAAGCAAATCCTCCTCAGATAGCACAGCAACCAGAATAACTGAAATACTGGCTGATGATTTCATTAAACAGCTTTGTGATAGAATAAAAAAAATGCACAGTGCATTTCCATAGCTGTGGATGAGTCCACTGACACCACTGAGAATGCTCAGTTGCTGGTGTTTGTGAGGTTTTATGATGAGGCAAAGGGGTAGTTTGTTGATTTTTGGAATACTTGAAACCCTTTTTTTGTGGAATATTTGATGCGGCCCAGCCTCACCCAGACTCTACCTCCAGCGGCCCCCAGGTAAATTGAGTTTGAGACCCCTGGGATAGACTGTCGGCCTCGACGGTGAGGGTATATGCCGCGGCTATATTCTCTTGTCATGTGGGGTTTGAAGGCGTTACGTTGTTCAGCCACCCTCTTGTGAAACGTTTCCTGCTTGACGCTCTGCGCCTTAAGCCAGTGGAACGTTCTCTATCTCCAAGTTGGGACCTCCAACTGGTCCTCGGCCGGTTGGCCGAGGCCCTGTTTGAGCCTCTTGAGCAGGCGTCTTTGGAACAGCTGTCTTTCAAGACTGCGTTCCTGCTGGCCATCACCTCCGCTAAGCGCGTGGGTGAGCTTTGTGCTCTCTCCGTGCGGGTCTATTCGTGTCAATAGCGGTGCGACTCTGAGGCCTAATCCAGTCTTCGTGCCAAAAAATATCCGGAGTTCTTTTCGCTCCAGGGATATTGTGGTTCAGGCGTTTCATCCGCCTCCTCACGCTGGTGAGTTAGAGGCACGCCTTCACCTGTCGTGTCCGGTCCGGGCTTTGGGGTTTTACCTCAGCCGGACTCGGGATCTCAGGGCTACCGATCAACTTTTTGTTTGTTACGGTGGCCCTCGCGCTGGTAAGGCACTGTCCAAGCAGCGCCTGTCACATTGGTTGTGCGAGGGCATTGCCCTTTGCTACACGTTGGCTGGACAGGCCCCCCCTGGGGGTGTCAGGGCGCACTCCACTCATGGAGTGGCGGCCTCTGCCGCCTTGTTAGGGGGGGCCTCGTGGAGGACATCTGTGCTGCGGCCTCCTGGTCCTCCCCGGGTCCTTTCCTTAGGTTTTACCTCATGGACATGACTGGGGGTTCTGTCTCCCAGGCGGTTCTGAGGTCTGGGACCTCCCCTACGTCCCGCCTCTCGGTGTGTTAGCAGGGGTGTGTGGGTGTGTGCCACGGGGTGATGTGTCACACGTGGTCCCGCCTGTACTGAGCGTTTTTAGGGGTCTCTGGTTCCCTCTTTTTCGCACTTTGGTGGAGTTGACTGCCGCACCCCCTTCACTAGGACGGGCGGGTGGACGGGACTCCCCCCTGGTAGTAGGGCTTGCGGGTCCTCAGGGGGTATACTTGTCGGGCCACGTGTCTGCTCTGCCCCATATCTCATTATGGCGAAGAGCGAGACGCGAGGCCAGTAATGCTATATAACGAAAGGTTATCCTATAACCTAGTTATATGAATACTGGCTGAGCGTCTCGCTCTTAGCGCCCTGAGGTCCCTTGGTTGGGTTTTCTATGATGGAAACTTTTTTCCCGAGGAAGGGGGAGTGTGACCATGTCCGGCGTCTTATAGGAGGACGCTGGGGCGGGGCCTGGTCAGGTGCATGGGTGTATTTGTTTTGTTCATGAGCACAGTAGGTGCTGGAGATAAGAGATATCTCTTTATGGCGAAGAGCGAGATGCTCAGCCAGTATTCATATAACTAGGTTATAGGATAACCTTTCGATCATACATCACCAGATGGGGTATCATTGGAAATCCACACTCATTGGATACAACCCTCCACAATAATTTTCGAGATCGGATCTAGATTGACGGAACTAGAGCCCCAAGAGTCGGGAGTGGTATTTTGCGCAATACCGTGTACTTTGCACAAGCCTCAAATACCGGCATGTAACTCGAGAACCACTCAACGGATTTTGTCGGATTTTGTCGCTATCGACAGGCAACAAATAAGCCTTCAATTCGATATATATATTGTATTACAAAATATGCACACCCGAGCCACTAGGGGTCGCCAAAGTGCCGGTAAGCAAATCATCCTAAAAACGTCCCACATGCGGGACGTTGCAGGTTAAGAGCTTCATACATAAAAAAATAAATATATATATATATACAGTATATACCTAGATGGAAAGGAGCAGAACTCCCTGTGTGTTATGTATTGATATTATAGTAGAATACATAGTATGGTAGCTATATGAAAAAAAAAATATATATATATATATATCTTTTTAATTATTATTATTATTATAATTTTTTTTTATTATTTGTGTTATATCTAGGTGTCCTCTCCCAGACTGAGCCACCACAGCCGGAGAGGAAGGGTGTGTCTGTCATCCAGCACACCAGCTCCTTTGAGAAGCAGGAGAGCGTATTGATGGAGAGCCGGGACCCCGACCCCAGAGAGAGTCGGCCCTCACAGCGCCCAGAGCCCAAGCCTTCACCCTCAACCTCACGCCTCATCCGCCAGTCCAACATACAAGTGCCAGAGATACTCGTCACCGAGGAGCCCGACGCCAACATGCCACCCGTGTCGCCCCCGGCAACCGCGTCCTCGTCCAAGGTACAGTAAATGAATGAATTTGGATGAGAGCCTTGATATTAAGTGGTTGTAGCTACGGCTGCGGGGGTGCTGTAGACATGATCCAATATACGTTTATACGCCTGAGTCTCCTGAACACGGAGAGACCAATCCCATGTCAATCGGCACTTTCTCGGTTGAGCTATAGTCACTTTTCCGCACCTACTCCCGAACTCTGCATGCACAGATTGTCCAGAGATCCAGGTTTATCAATCTGTGCATGAAGAGTTCGGGAGTAGTTGCGAAAAAGTGACTATAGCTCGGCCGAGAAAGTGCTGATCGATTTAGGATTGGTCAGGCGTATAAAAGTAGTATGTGTTTAGTGGTAGTACCACTGGGTGTTTAGGTGCTTTCTCTTACTCCAAAGGCATGGTTCTTTCATATGAAATATGTACAGTTCATGTCTATATAGATATCAAATTGACGTACTTAATAACGACATATTGATCGGTCCTAGGAGCCAGAGAGGGTGGAGGAGTTCCAGTGGCCCCAGCGCAGCCAGAGTCTATCCCAGGTTCCCGCAGAGAAGCTGCCACCAAAGAAGAAGAGACTCCGTCTGGCCGACGTCGCCCAGTCGTCCGGCGAGTCCAGCTTCGAGTCTGTGTCGCTGCCTCGCAGCCCCAGTCAGGAGAGCAACATCTCCCGCACGTCGAGCCTGGATGACACGGGGAGGTCCGAGCCTGTCGCCTGGACCTCCGGCAGCCAAGGTTGCCAGATGCTGATGGTGCCTTCCGCCCCCTACCAACACCACCACCAGACCCACCGAGAGATGCGGCGCTCGTCCTCCGAGCAGACCCCGGCCAGCCCCCAGCACGCAGCTCCGGTTCCGGAGTGCAGGAGCAAGTCGTTCGACTACGGGTCTCTGTCCCCCCAGCAGTCTGCGTGGAGAGAGAGGAGGAAGTGCCTGCTGGTGAAGCACGCCACCCTGGGGGAGCCTGACCCAGAGGAAGGGGCCGCGGCCACGGCTCAGTTACCCAGAGCGGGGAGTCCCAAGCCTGGACCGTCCTATTCCTCCTGTCACCCGGGTCTCTATTCGGCCGAGGGCAGCGCGTCCAGGCTGAGCCCGGAGGCTGTCGGCAAAACCCTGCGGCTGGTCCACCTGCAGATGCTCCCCGTCTCATTGCCACCGAGAGGTCGCAAGGTGTTCCCACCGGTCACCACCGCCGTCTCTGAGGTGCTCTCCGCCCAGATCGTCCACAGAGCCTTCTTGCATTCACATCCGGTGGCGCCGCCTCCCCCCATCATACAGGTCCACCCGTCACAGATCCACATGGCCGCAGAGCGCCTGGGAATACCACTCCACCGGCTCCCGGCTCTGCTCCCACTCCAGTTCTCCGTCGGGCCAGGGACTAACCGGGCGGCATACTTGCCGAGACTCACCATCCAGGCCCCCCCCCCGCCTGCCGTTAGAGAGACCAGACCCTCCACTCACCAGTCCCTCGTGGCCCTCCCACACCACCACCACCCGTGGCCAGTCATCATCACGTGCCTGGCGCAGCTGACGCCCGTAGTGTCCATCGTCGTGCCGGTGCGCCTTCAAGCTCACGTGCCCATCTACGCCAGCGCCGTGTACACCACGCTGTCTCAGATCCTGGCGTCCGCCCGCTCGCCAGAGCCCATCTGCTGCACGGCCATGGTCGTCATGGGCCACCTGGAGCGGGAGAAGCTGCGGAGGTCCTACCTGAAGATACCCACCCCGGAGTCGAAGAGCTACCTGCCGTTATCTTACCTGCCGGTGGAGCTGGGCTCCGGGGAAGGCTACTACGGCCCGCTGGGAGTCGTCGGCGGAGGGAGCAAGCGCATGCTCTCCCCCGCTGCTAGTCTGGAGCTCAGCACGGAGGCCCAGCGTCATCAGAAAAGGGTGAAGGAAGAAGAGGAGGGAGAGGAACACAAGGGGGAGTGGGAGGAGGAGCAAGGGGAAGGGAGAGAGGAGGAGGAAACCAAGGGTACTGGGAAGAAACTGGAAGAAGAGAAGAAGGAGCAAAAGAGGGTTGAGGCTGTAACTGTGAAAGTAGAGGAGGAGGAGGAGGAGGAGGAGGAGGAGGAGGAGGAGCAGGTACTGACGAGACAAAGCGGAGAGGAAGAGGAGGCGGTGAAGGAGGCAAAGCCAAAAAAGGAGGAGGAGGAGGAGGAGGTGGACGAGAGACCGGGGATCAGTGCCCCTCTGCCCCCAAGCCCGGAGAGACTCAAAGCCCCCTCGTACCCGAGCCCGGAGAAACTCAAAGCCCCCTTGTACCCGAGCCCAGAGAGACTCAAAGCCCCCTCGTACCCGAGCCCAGAGAGACTCAAAGCCCCCTCATACCCGAGCCCAGAGAGACTCAAAGCCCCCTCGTACCCGAGCCCAGAGAGACTCAAAGCCCCCTCGTATCCGAGCCCAGATAGACTCCAAGCCCCCTCGTACCCGAGCCAGGAGAGACTCAAAATCCCCTCGTACTCGAGCCCAGAGAGACCCAAAGCCCCCTCGTACCCGAGCCCAGAGAGACTCAAAGCCCCCTCGTACCCGAGCATGGAGAGACTCAAAGCCCCCTCGTACCTGAGCCTGGAGAGACTCAAAGCCCCCTCGTACCCGAGCCCAGAGAGACCAGAAGCCCCCTCGTACCCAAGCCCAGAGAGACTCAAAGCCCCCTCGTACGCGAGCCTCCACACCGCCACTTCGGTCAACTGGTGTTACCTGAACTACGTGAAGCCCAACCCGTGCGCCCAGAGGGACCCGCTGAGCTCGGTCTACTCCACCTGGAGCGTCAGCGGCCATCACCCCAACCTGCCGGGCCTGAGCACCAAGGTGGCCCTGTCTCTGCTGCGCTCCAAGCAGAAGCACAGCGCGGAGACGTACACCACGGCCACCGACCTGGTCCCCGGCACCAGCAAACTGGCCCCCGGCAACAGTAGGAGCCCACGTGTCTCAGAGGTAAATATAACTAGCAATATCCAATGTCATGGCCTGAAGACGATGGGGAATAACCAGTGGTGGGAAGTAACTAAGTATTGTTTACTCAAGTACTGTACTTAAGTCAAGTCAAGTCAAATGTATTTGTATAGCCCAAAATCACAACGAGTTGGCTCGATGGGCTTCACAGATCAACAAGTAACATCACAATAGATCCACAATAAAAACCACCATAATATCCACACTTTTACAACACCCCCAGACTTTCCGGAAGGAACAAATCCCTGTAACCTAGCAATAGGGAAAAGTGGGGCGACAGTGGCTCAGGAGGTAGAGCACAGTCGTCTGGTAATCAGAAGGTTCCCAGTTTGATTCCTGCTCTTCCCGGGCAGCATGTCGCAGTGTCCTTGAGCAAGACACTTAACCTCTTAACCTCTTAACCTGCAATGAGTCTCCTGGCCATTTTAGTTTTCGTTTTTGAGGACTGCATAACATAGGTCTGAACTTGAGTTGTAGAAAAACTTGTTACTCAAGTTTTTCTGTAGTAGTTAGTAGTCCAGAGGTAGTATTTTCCCAGAAGGTGGTATGGCTTACAAATCCATACGGACCCATAGCCTGAAGCTGTATGTAGTACATGTCCAATTTCATAAAGATCCATTCAGAAATTAGTGATTAGGGGTGATTTTGGTAAACTGTGTACAAAAGAAAAACTGAGTTTTCTCATAGACTTCAATTCATTCGGCTGTTTTTCTCTTCCTGTTTTCGCTCGTTAGTTTTTTTTGTTTTTTAGATTCATACATCCCCATGTGGGGTATCATTGGAAAGCCACACTCATTGGCTACAACCCTCCACAATCATTTTCGAGATCGGATCTAGATTGACGGAACTACTGCGCCAAGAGTCGGAGTGGTATTTTTGCGCAATACTGTGTACTTTGCACAAGCCTCAAATACCGCAGGTAACTCGAGAACCGCTGAACGGATTTTGACGCTATCGACAGGCAACAAATAAGCCTTAAATTCGGTATATATATTGTATTTCAAAATATGCACACCCGAGCCACTAGGGGTTGCCAAAGTGCCGGTGGGAAAATCGTCCTAAAAACGTCCCATATGCCGGACGGCGCATGCTAACTGGCTGACACTGACCCGGCTGCGTGTATGCTTTCCGCAACGCAGTTCGGTTTCCGGGTTCCTCTGATTGGCCGCGACCCCCACGTGACCCGCGTTAGCACGCCCCCTTATCCAGCGCTGCCGCTACAGCTCGCCTGTGTGTTGACGCACAGAGATAAATGATTAAATGATACACACTGAAATCTACGCTCTCTCATCCTGCTTTCCACAACTCCTATACTTCCTGAGTAACGCGCCCAACACTGCTTAATGGTTGTTTAAATATTTTACATGTTTTGATGTGAAAAGGGATTACAGTTCTACTTTATAAAATGCTAATTGTAAATATGTTTAAGTCCACTCCACATTACAGTTGATGCGTGATGCTGCTGAGGCGGTCGTTTCTTGACTGGCGTTGCATAAGATTTACATTTAGTCAGCTAGCTGATAACTGCATAAGCAGCATATTAAGATGACTGCGTTTCTTGACTCAGAGTGGCGGCGTGACAATAGCGTTTCTTGACTCAGGCGTCTATGCCAAATACAGCTGATAACTGCATAAGCAGCATATTAAGATTAAGATGACTGCGTTTCTTGACTCAGGCGTCTATGCCAAATACAGCTGATAACTGCATAAGCAGCATATTAAGATGACTGCCTTTCTTGACTCAGAGTGGCGGCGCGACAATAGCGTTTCTTGACTCAGGCGTCTATGACAAATACAGCTGATAACTGCATAAGCAGCATATTAAGATGACTGCCTTTCTTGACTCAGAGTGGCGGCGCGACAATAGCGTTTCTTGACTCAGGCGTCTATGACAAATACAGCTGATAAGTGCATCAGCATATTAAGATGACGCGACAATATTATTAAACAAGAGAGCTCTGTCATTGAAGTGGGTGGTGTTACCAACAGCGCGCTTCTTGACTCAGAGTGGCGCGTTTCTTGACTCAGGAAGCCCTATTTGTTGCCTGTCGATTGCCGTTTCAGGCGACGAAATCCGGTCAGTGGTTCTCGGGTTACATGCCGATATGTGAGGGCGTGCGCCAAAGTACAGGGCAGACTTTACATTTTTTCGATTACCACCTGTGACTCCCGAGGCTCTAGCTCCGTCAATCATTTGGCAATCTCAAAAATTATTGGACAGGGTTGTAACCAATGGGTGTGGCTTTCCAATGATACCCCACGTGGGGATCTGGGAATCAGGGATCTAGGTGAAAGGTCACGAGCAAAAACGGGAAGAGAAAAAACAGACGAATGCATTGAGTCAATGAGAAAACTGAAACCTGCAGAGCTTTTCTTTTTCTCCCAGTTTACCAAAATGGATCAAGGTTTGAATGCTCCCAAGCACTGGAATACACAAACATGCTTTTACTTTAGATACTTAACTACATTCAATAGCAACTTTACTTAAGTAGAGGACTTTTACTTTTACCAGAGTACTCATTTATCTGTGTATTTCTACTTCTACTTCAGTAAAGGAACTGTGTACTTCTTCCAACACTGTAAATAACAGAGATGAGTAATTGAGTAAACAGAGTAATCATAATAATCTTAACTACCCACCTCATAGTCTACCCACCGAATATACCTGCTTATTACATGGCGTTTTAACATTCGCCAAAATGCTTGATTGTGATTGGTCAATAGCGCTCGGTTGCCCCTGACAGCGGTGAATTATTTCTCGATAACTGACCGCTGCCATGGGCAATGCACAATAATGACCGCTGATACGGGTAACAGAGCGCTATTGACCAATAACAATCAAGCATTTTGGTCACAGTTACGAAAGCTAAGCATTACCATTATGCACAGCTGCACTCATCAGTGCAATCAGACCACAGACCTGCCGGCGATTACAGCGGAGCCACAGAACAACTGCGTCTGCATTTGATCTCGTCTTGTCGATGGTGTAAAATGAATTAGGTATATTGTTAGTAAGTTAGCCATGTAATAAGCGGGATAATGTATAGCTATACTCGTCATTGTCGCAAAATAATTGACCTTCACTGCGTTTAGAACACCTCGGCGAGGCGCCTCTGTGTTCTAAACTCTGTGTCGGTAAATTATTTTGTGACAATGACCTCGTAGCTATAGATTATCCCTTACATATAACACCTCTATATACTTACTATACACCTGCTTATAACCCATAGCTCTGTATGATAGCATGTACAAATACTGTATATATACCATATATATATATATATTTATTCTCACCGCATATATCTATCCTCACCTGTCTGTAGGCTACTTACCTACATATCCCTTACCTACTCTTACTAGTTACGCTGCTGGCCAGTATGACTTACTACCATAGTGTCTTTATACCTGTATCACTGTACATATTCATACTACAACTCTGTACATACATTACTCAGTAGTATTAATTTATATACTTTAAACCCAGTTCAATCACCTGTACGTTGTATATTACTCTTGCACTTTACTGTTACATTTGCACTCTGGTTGGATGCCAAACTTATTTTCATTGTACTGTACTAATCTAATCTAATGATCGGACATGGTACTGTATGTTAGACATTTTAGATCAACATTGTCTTTCAGTTAGGGATGTCCGATATTATCGGCCGATATTGGCATTAAAATGTAATATCGGAAATTATCTGTTTTTTTAACATTTATCTGACCTTTATTTACCCAGGCAAGCAAGTAAGAACAAATTCTTATTTTATTTATTGTGAAAGGTATGCATAATGTGTTTTTTGGGGGGGAACCCAGCATATATCGGTATCGGTTGATATCGGTATCGGAAATTAAGAGTTGGACAATATCTGTATATCGGATATCAGTAAAAAAGCCAAACATCCCTACTTTCAGTGGGTGAATCTGCCTGTGTCTGTCTTTGAGTGTAGGTACATGCTACCCCACCCAGCACCCCCGTCAGAGTGAAGGTGCACGCTACCCCACCCGGCACCCCTGTCAGAGTGACGGAGCAGGGGCCGCCTGAGAGAGAAGAGAAGAAGAGGGGGGGGAGAGAGGAGGAAGAAGAGACAAAGAGAGGGAGGAGAGAGGAGGAAGGGGCTTCCACCTCCAAGCAGGGCGACCCTTCGCCTCGCATCCGGATCTTTGAGGGCGGGTAAGAAAGAGACGCGGAGCTGTTTAGTGTTTAGAAAATAGTAGGCTACCCTAAAACATCACCTCCATTATGTAAATAACGTCATAGAAAATAGTAGATATCGTTACCTCATTATGTAAATAATGTTTTCATAGAAAATAGTACATACCATTACCTCATTATGTAAATAACGTCATAGAAAATAGTAGATATCGTTACCTCATTATGTAAATAACGTCACAGAAAATAGTAGATATCGTTACCTCATTATGTAAATAACGTCACAGAAAATAGTATGTGTCGTTACCTCATTATGTAAATAATGTTGTCACAGAAAATAGTAGATGTATCGTTACCTCATTATGTAAATAATGTTGTCACAGAAAATAGTAGATGTATCGTTACCTCATTATGTAAATAATGTCATAGAAAATAGTAGATACTGTAACTGAGGGGTACAATTCCCTGACTGTATTGTTAGATATGATATTTAATACCACTACCTCATGTACTTTAACTTCTGGCCACCCAGTACAAGATATAAGTATGATGAACACTTTCCCACCTGATGAAACGAATCCACACAAATGTACCAAATCGAAGGTTTAATACAGCAAAAGGTGTATACAACGATCACTTAATTACATTTATGATTTGAAATATGAAATATGCACTTTTATGGCAAATGAGTATTCGTAGGTAAATCAACATTGAATGTCCAATCTCTGGTTACGCAGGGAGTAAGTATACAACCTGGAATATTTAGGAAACGATAGCGATGGTACTTAAATGATTATAGCTGGATACACTAAGGGGGGGGGGGGGGTCCCGCTGGTTGTAAGACAGTAGGAGGGGGGGGTTAGAGAAGCCGCTGGCGGTATCCCATCTGGCCGACGGTGTCTTGGGAGAATCCAAAGTCTTGGACACGGTGCCCACAGAACCTCGGGCCGCAGACGAATACAGCTGGACCCTCTGTGGACGGTAGCTGCCGGTCCACAACGGAGAGACGTGAGGCGACCTCACTGCGTAGAGCGCCGTCTCACCTGGAGTCCTCTCCGGGGGGTAGTTCCAACACTCCGCAGTGTTGGCCTTTATCCATGGAATAATCAAAGCACACAAAGCATAATCCAAGCCGTGGAAGGCTCGCCGTCGTCCGGGTAGAGTAATCCAATATACAGGTCCAGTCGATCTTGGCCCGGAGCTCCTCGGATGCAATCACCACTAGGGGTCTGACCAGCCTGGTTAAGCGTCCAGATAACGTCAGGAACGATGGGGGTACTGATAACTTTAGAACTCTAACCGAACGATGCACCATACATAAATAGACTATTATTAGCTTAATAGAATACGTCCAACTCGACGGTATAGTGCCAAACTATGACTATTCAACTATTAATCTACACGATATCTCAATGCCTATTCTGGGCCAAGTAGGCCTTACTACACCACACGTGCGTCGTGGGGAGGCTTTGCGTCTGTCACTCTGTTGGAGGGTAAAGAACTGGACTAAAAAGAAAGTTCTACTTTACTTGCGCCATATATATATGCGCTATGAACAAATAGTACCATTCGTACCTCGCCCGACATATTCCTGCGCGGAACCGGGGCTTGCCACGACATGTTAGGCGGCACGATTGAACTTGGACCTAGGGGTATGGCAACCTGGCGCCAGGTTCTCGTCCAATGGTAGAATGAAACTATTATGGGCTGTTTAGTAGACTAAAGGGATATTCAATGCATATTGTACAAGGAATATACAGGGGATATCAAACGATATACAAATACAATTAAATATATATATATAAATAAATATACATATTCGGTTTAATCTGATCCTTCACAACAGATACCGTTACCTCATTATGTAAATAACGTCATAGAAAATAGTAGATATCGTTACCTCATTATGTAAATAACGTCACAGAAAATAGTAGAGGTATTGTCACCTCATTATGTAAATAATGTTGTCACAGAAAATAGTAGATGTATCGTTACCTCATTATGTAAATAACATCATAGAAAATAGTAGAGGTATTGTCACCTCATTATGTAAATAATAATGTGTTCATAGACAATAGTAGAGGTATTGTCACCTCATTATGTAAATAATAATGTGTTCATAGACAACAGTAGATATGGTTACCTCATTATGTAAATAACGTCATAGAAAATAGTAGAGGTGTTGTCACCTCATTAGGGGTGGGACGATACATCGATCCAGATCGATACATCGATGTAATTATCAACAATCGAATCGGATCGATGCGATGTAATAAGATCGATTCATATCGATACTCTTATTTTGAAAATCCTGTGGCGAGTCTCATATCCGCCCAAGAACAACAGCAGTAGCTCCGTGTGTGTAGATGTTACAGCATAGCATTCTCCCTTTCTGTGTGTGTGTGTGCGCGCGTCTTTGGAAAGACCAGATGAGGTCAGAGGAGTTTGATGTTTAAATGTTATTTAAACATAAACAATATAATACATAATAAATGTAGGCCTATACATGATCATGCAACATCAACAAATTGTTGTAGGAACGGTTTGGGAGAGGGAGGTTGTGAGTTTTGAGTTCCAAAAAATTTAGCTTAAAGTTTAAAGCTCAATATATAAAAACGTGGCACTTTAGAGTGAACAGGAGGTCTATTTGTATTCAAAACAATAGATTGATTTTCCTTTAAATGTCTGGAAGAGCTCAAAAATACAAATGTCAAATGATATTTTCATTACCTTTTTTTTGTTGATCTAAATGTTACTGATTGTGTTAAATGGGCATATGATATCATCTCATATCGATCGCAGGCACCTGAATCTAATCGTATCGTATTGTATCGTGAGAGACTTTGTGATATCGGCAAATATCGTATCGTTGTCCAAAGAATCTATATCGTATCGTATCATGATGAAACTGGTGATTCCCACCCCTACACCTCATTATGTGTTCATAGACAATAGTAGATATGGTTACCTCATTATGTAAATAACGTCGTCATTGAAAATAGTAGATGTGTCGTTACCTCATTATGTAAATAATGTGTTCATGTATTAATGCCTGGCCACTCAACCAATGACTGTTGAACAAACCGGTAACCATGGCGAGCAGATGCGTGTGAAGTGTGAAACAACAGAGGGGAGGAGGTGCGGAAGGCCTCCGGGAATTCATTTGTACCGGCAGCCAAGCTGCTCTTCTCTTCTCTTACTGCTGGCAAGAAGTCTGTTTTTCACTAGTGTTGATTTGAAGAGGTAGAGGAGAGGTAGTATGTGTGCATGTGTGCGTGTGTCTGTGTGCGTGTGTGTGTGTGTGTGTGCTCCTGCCTCATTCCTGTGGTGAGATGCTCATTAGTGTCGGTGCAGCTCGTCTTGTCTGTCTGTCTCTGCAGTGTCTTCTCATGTTATGACCACAGCAGGGATGTGTGTGGGAGGATATCCGGTTAGCCGGTTATTAACCAGTCATTTTAAATGAACCAGATATTCTCAATGGTTAAATGGTTAATAATTTGCATAATTCATTTATTTGCTTTTATATTATTTTGTATTCATTTTATAGGGTAAATGTGTAAACATTAAATAAAGAACATCAACACATGAGATACTAATAAGCGAATGAGCGAGGTCCGGACCATTTCTGGACCAAAAGCTTGTTTTATTATTCATTCATTTGATCTCACTCTGAGAGACAGCGCATTCAGAGAGAGAGAGAGAGAGAGAGAGAGAGAGAGAGAGAGAGAGAGAGAGAGAGAGAGAGAGAGAGAGAGAGAGAGAGAGAGAGAGAGAGAGAGAGAGAGAGAGAGAGAGAGAGAGAGAGAGAGAGAGAGAGAGAGAGAGAGAGAGAGAGAGAGAGAGAGAGAGAGAGAGAGAGAGAGAGAGAGAGAGAGAGAGAGAGAGAGAGAGAGAGAGAGAGAGAGAGAGAGAGAGAGAGAGGGAGGGAGGGGGAGAGATGAGTCAGTCAGTTTTACAAGTGTCTCTACTAATGGTGAGGTAGTTACAGCCGTCATGCAGTTGTTTGCAGTTAGCTAACATTATGCACTAGCCAGTGTTGTAGGACTCGAGTCCAGGACTGTCAGCTCTTTGACTGCCAGAGTGGAGTGGACTCAACCTGGATGACTTGGACTCGGACTCGGGTAATAATGGGGACTCTACTCGGGCTCTTCTTTGGTGACTCGGACTTCGACTTCGACTCGAACGCGGATGACTTGGGACTCAACCCAGACTTGAGATGTAGTGGCTCGACGACAACACTGGCAGTAGCACGCATTATCGTGTGATGAGGAGGTTAACTCAGTGTGTAGTCTATGTTGATGATGATGATGATGATGAGCAGCAGTGTTAACTCATGATCTCTGTAGTTTATGATGATGATGATGATGATGATGATGAGCAGCAGTGTTAACTCATTATCACTGTAGTCGATGATGATGATGATGATGATGATGATGATGATGAGCAGCAGTGTTAACTCATGATCACTGTGTGTAGTCTGTGTTGTGCAGATTTCGTCTAGTAACATTAGATGTAGTTGTATTGTCGTGTTGAGATATATTTACATTCAGTCATTTGGTCTACCGTCTTCTCCAGAGAGAGACAAGAAGATAGATACCAGTCTCCTCTCTGTGAGTTCAGTAGAAAGCTATCTGGCTGCACGTTAGCCTAGCTTAGCACAATGAATGGAAGCGGACATGACCGGTTAGCCTTCGGGAGAGGCATTAGTTGGACAATGCCTAGGCTAACCGCCCATGTCCACTTCCATTCATTGTGCTAAGCTAGGCTAACGTGCAGCCAGATAGCTTTCTACTGAACGCACAGAGAGGAAACGGGTATCTATCTTCTTGTCTCTCTCTGGGGAAGACGATAAGCTAATTTCCCCAAATGTTGGCGTGTTCCTTTAACCAAAGCAACTTACAAGTTGTGTACAACAAGTCAGCAGGAAGGGTACAACTCTGGCAGGGTCAGTAAGATTGTTCGTCAAACAGTGTTGAACTTGAGTGCTACACTCTGAGTGCATAGTAGTAGAGACATATTAGCACAGTAGGTAATAGTATTATAGTAGCAAAGTACATAATAGTAAAAGAAAATATATATATATCGGATAAGATAAGATATTCCTTTATTGCTTGGGCATCATAGCAGCGTATAGGGGGAGGGGAGGTACAGGTATGGGCAGGGTAATAGTAAATACATACATAAATATAGGCAATAACATTTGATCTGAATATAAAAATACGGGAAAAATACATAGTGTAAACAAAATAATTAACTAATTAATAGGGATGCTCGATATTGGCTTTTTTACCGATACCGATATTCCGATATTGTCCAACTCTTAATTTCCGATACCGATACCGATATCAACCGATACCGATATATGCAGGATTTCCCCCCAAAAAAACGGAATAATTTCAGGTAACTAATAATTTCACTGGATGCATTCAAAAGGCTTTCTAAATTTCCGCTTGAGAAACTATTTTTTTTCCTAAAGAAAAGATTGTTTGGTCACTTATTATGTGTGCTTAGCAAGGCCTGTGGCCAATACATAATCGAGGATTCTGTATTCTCTCGTTATGAAAAACGGCGTTCCTCTGTAGCAAGAGTGTACTTTTGCCATTTTTTGTTGTGATGAAGGGTTGTGTGTGTCTTGTGATCTACAACTGGGTTAGGTTTGGCCCACAGAAGCACATATGTAAGTCTGGTACCGGGGCTCTTAGTAAAAATCAGATAGCAGGTTAGCACATGAGCTATGTGAGGCTGTTCGATGCTTCATGTAGCAGGCTATGACTGTGTCATGCTCTACTTGTCATTACATCGTATCATGGGTGTGGGGTCGTAAAGGGATGGTAATCCTTGCCTCCCCTTTTCTGATTGGTCAGGGGTTAAAACCTCCTGTCCTTCAAGGTTCCTGTCACGTTGCTGTTTGGCACGTTACAGGGTAAGAGGGGGGGGGTTGGTAAGACTTCCGTGGGTTGTTCAGGTCCATGTTATGGATCTGTTTCGGGGAGTTGTCAGAGCTCCTCCTCACGATGTTGCAATATATTCTTTTCAATCTATACAGCTCGCGTGGGAAGTCTCTCTGGGGATTTCCGTCTCCTCCCTATGGCGAGGGTGGTGGGATGTAAAAATGTAAAAAAAAATTACCCTCAGCTGCGTCACGTGGGATTCATGTCAGTCTGTGTTTCTTTCTTTTTTAAATAAAAAGAGGAAGGAACATGAAGCACGACGGCTCCGTGTCATTCTCCCAGGCGACTTGGAGGAACAATGTTTGGTCTGGTCGCACTGGTCCAGGTCAGTTAAACCCGTTGTCCGCCGGGGATGCAGATCTGCTGTTCTGGTACCCTGAGGGACTTGTGCTTTTTTCGGGGGGAAAAATGCCGGGTCGGCCTGGGTGTCACAGGGTTAGGCGTTTTGGAGACCCTTTGTAAGCATTATCTGTGCAAAATATGATCATTAAAAAAGTTAAAATTAACATTACATATCTCTTGTTGTTGAATTAAACCAACATGCATACTTTTGACAATAAATAAAATAAGAATTGGTTCTTACTGGCTTGTCTGGGTAAATAAAGGCTAAATAAATGTAAAAAAAAAAAAATTGTTATTGTTTTTTTTTGTTTTTTTTCCAAAACCGATATTTTCCGATATCACATTTTACTGCCGATATCGGCCGATAATATCGGACATCCCTACTAATTAACTGAATATACAAATATTAGAACAGTAAACAGTAGACACAAGGTGCACGTGAGGTCCGTACCCTGACTGGCATGATATACATGTCAGACGCTGTAGTCCGTGCAGGTTCTGGTGGTTAAAGAGTCAGACACACTTAGTGGTCAGACGTTTTCCTAATAGTTCTGGAGTTCTGCAGCCGTTAGTTCTCCAGCTGCCGGCGGTGGAGCCTGATGGCCGCCGGCACAAAGGACCGAAGGGCCCGAGACTAGAGAAGAAGAAGACAGAAGTTAGGTTAGAGATGAGGACATGAATACAGTGGACGCTGGTTGTTCCACCCGTATAGGGATTTATCATTGGGAAAATGGATTATCGGCTATTGTAACAATTCTGCCTCATGGAAATTGAAAAGCTTTCCATTTTTGCACAAAATGAGTTCCCTTCTAATCACTAACATTATTGTTTAAGCATCTTTGGTTGAAATAAAATGCGACGATTTATTTTTTTTATGATTAATTGCCAATATTTTCATGTTGAGCTGTGGATGAATACGCACAGAAAGGTACGCCGTGCAAATGTCCATGCTTTTATTTGTTTTAAACGAGACGATTTAGAAATGGGGAAATACATTGCGTTGGACAGAGGGTGGAACACGGGAAAACGGCAATGACCACTACACCTGACCACTACACCTCTCTATACAGTGGACGCTGGGGGGTAGAGCTTTTAGAACAACCTTGCCGTATCCCCCCCCCCCCAGAAAATAAAATCAGATGTTCTTTTCTCTATGTTTTTTGGCACTTGACGAGGACAGCATGTTGTCATAGAGATGGACCTAAAGATAGCTGCCGTTGGATTTTGTAGAGTCAGACAGAATTAGACTGTGTGTGTGTGTGTGTGTGTGTGTGTGTGTGTGTGTGTGTGTGTGTGTGTGTGTGTGTGTGTGTGTGTGTGTGTGTGTGTGTGTGTGTGTGTGTGTGTGTGTGTGTGTGTGTGTGTGTGTGTGTGTGTGTGTGTGTGTGTGTGTGTGTGTGTTTTTATGCGCGTGTGTGTGTGTGTGTGCCATGTACACACAGGGCTTGTGTTGTTGTGTTCATGTACATAGTGGTGTGAAGATGATGTCTCTGGCTGACAGGAGATAAGGCACTAATTAGCAGTGTTTATCACCAGCAGCCACACACACACACACACACACACACACACTACACACACTACACACACACTCACAGTGTACACAGCCACAAGAAGAGCTTCACCACTCCACAAACAGCCCACATCTCTCCTGTCTGTCCCCTCCTGTCTCTCTCTCTTTTTGTCTCTCCTATCTCCCTCTGTCTCCCTCTCTTCCCCTATCTCCTCTCTCCTCTCTCCTCCCTCTCTCTCTCTCTCTCTTCT
>NC_140166.1:133925308-133987841 GCF_963971535.1 Notolepis coatsorum | reverse complement strand
AGCAAGGCATAAAGCGTATTCAGCCTGTGTCAGGCCTTGATTGAAGAGATATGTGACGCGGTGATCAATATCCTCCTGCTTAGCCCCTTTCGTGACTATGATGCACCGAGTGGGGCTACCTGCTCCTCTGACATTGCGACACTGAATGACTATCGTTTTGTTTTCTCGAGATCTCGAGAAAATTATCGCGTTATCACGAGGAAAACAAATTATCGCGTTATCACGAGAAAACAAATTAAATTAACTCGTTATCACGGGAAAACGGCGCAAATAAAATGTTATGAATGTAAGGCCTCTTAGGGCTTCCGTAACAATCAACAAAAACTCATTAAATTACAAACGACTTACTCGTGTCAAGCACATATTTGTTTTTATTTCTTATTTTTATCCAGACCATTTTTGCAGCGTGGAGTTCTCTCTCCTGATTGGATAACAGCGAGAGCGGGATAAAGCGAGCGAGCGGCAGATGTAGTTTTTAAGCACAATTCATCTGGATATAAAACACACGCGGTTCTGCTGCGTTTCCGCAAATAGCCTTTCGGTAAACATCAAGATTGTGTATAAACAACATTTTTATAGGGGAGGGCTAAATGTGGAGCTAAACTCTTTTTATTTTAACCCTTTCACTGCGCACTACCAAAACGGTTAACCCTTGCACTGCGACAATTCACAGAAGGTTAACCCTTTCACTGCCACGCGACAGCCGGTTAACCCTTTCACTGCCACACGACAGAAGGTTAACCCTTACTATCACACAACCGACGGCGATAGTAAAGGAGGGTTAACCTTCTGTCACGTGGCAGTGAAAGGGTTTATATAGCGTCTATTTTTTAGTGGCCGGCCGTCGCCCAGGCTTCCTCTGTCCAGCTGCTGCCACTGTCTGTTGCTGTCGGCCACCCAGACGCAGCAGAGTTCCATAGATATATATAGAACACTAGATAGCTTGCCCGTGCTGCCGGCCAATGGAGAGCGACGTCACTGAACCGCCGCCATCTTGCTCAGTCAGCCTTGAGTGAGAGTGAGTGAGCTGCACAGACAAAAAATACTCATAACTCGCTGAAATATTGACGGATTTACAAACGGTTTGGTTTATTACAAGCATTATTAACGTGGCTATGATTCAAGCGGTTTGTAAAAAAAAAACATCTTTAAAATTTTTCTTTTTTATAAGTATGCAGTATCATAACTACATCTTTGATGTTTATAGCAAACCAACCCGTTTGTAAATCCGTCAATATTTCAGCGAGTTATGAGAATTTTTGTCTGTGCAGCTCACTCACTCTCACTCAAGGCTGACTGGAGCAAGATGGCGGCGGTTCAGTGACGCTGGTGACTCCGCCTTAAGCTATCTAGTGTTCTATAGATATCTATGGAGTGTTCTGTGTGACAGCGGGGCCACCCACACGCAGCAGAGAGAGGGTGTTCTGTGTGACAGCGGGGCCACCCACACGCAGCAGAGAGAGGGTGTTCTGTGTGACAGCAGGGCCACCCACACGCAGCAGAGAGAGGGTGTTCTGTGTGACAGCAGGGCCACCCACACGCAGCAGAGAGAGGGTGTTCTGTGTGACAGCAGGGCCACCCAGACGCAGCAGAGAGAGGGTGTTCTGTGTAACAGCAGCGGGGCCACCCACACGCAGCAGAGAGAGGGTGTTCTGTGTGACAGCGGGGCCACCCACACGCAGCAGAGAGAGGGTGTTCTGTGTGACAGCAGGGCCACCCACACGCAGCAGAGAGAGGGTGTTCTGTGTGACAGCAGGGCCACCCACACGCAGCAGAGAGAGGGTGTTCTGTGTGACAGCAGGGCCACCCAGACGCAGCAGAGAGAGGGTGGTGTTCTGTGTAACAGCAGGGGGGCCACCCACACGCAGCAGAGAGAGGGTGTTCTGTGTGACAGCAGGGCCACCCCAGACGCAGCAGAGAGAGGGTGTTCTGTGTAACAGCAGGGGGGCCACCCAGACGCAGCAGAGAGAGGGTGTTCTGTGTGACAGCAGGGCCACCCACACGCAGCAGAGAGAGGGTGTTCTGTGTGACAGCAGGGGGGCCACCCACACGCAGCAGAGAGAGGGTGTTCTGTGTAACAGCAGGGGGGGCCACCCACACGCAGCAGAGAGAGGGTGTTCTGTGTGACAGCAGGGCCACCCAGGCGCAGCAGAGAGAGTGTGCTGTGTACCAGCAGGGGGGCCACCCAGACGCAGCAGAGAGAGGGTGTTCTGTGTGACAGCAGGGCCACCCACACGCAGCAGAGAGAGGGTGTTCTGTGTGACAGCAGGGGGGCCACCCACACGCAGCAGAGAGAGGGTGTTCTGTGTAACAGCAGGGGGGCCACCCACACACAGCAGAGAGAGGGTGTTCTGTGTGACAGCAGGGCCACCCAGGCGCAGCAGAGAGAGTGTGACTGTGTACCAGCAGGGGGGGCCACCCAGACGCAGCAGAGAGAGGGTGTGGCTGTGTGGGCTGAGGGTGTCGAGCCGTCGGGGGGGGAAAGCCACCAGGAGCAGGGGTTTTGGTGGAGCTTCCCATGACGCCATGCTGCCCACTACCTCCTGTACCTTCTGTACCTCCTGTAACCCACTACCTCCTGTACCTTCTGTACCTCCTGTACCCACTACCTCCTGTACCTCCTGTACCCACTACCTCCTGTACCTTCTGTACCTTCCTGTACCCGCTACCATCCTGTACCTCCTGTACCCACTACCTCCTGTACCTTCTGTACCTCCTGTTACCCACTACCTCCTGTACTTTCTGTACCTCCTGTAACTGCTACCTCCTGTACCTTCTGTACCTCCTGTACCTGCTACCTCCCTAGTGGAGTTGAAACAAAGGTTTGAAATTAAATTAGTTTGTGTCTCTCTCTCTCTCTCCCCTCTCTCCCTCTCCCTCACTCTCTCTCCATCTCCATCTGTCTCTCCCTCCCTCCCTCTCTCTCCCTCTTCCTCTCTCTCTCTCTTTCCTCTCTCTCTCTCTCTCCCTCTCCTCTCCCTCTCTCTCTCTCTCTCTCTCTCTTTTCTCTCTCTCTCTCTCTCTCTCTCTCTCTCTCTCTCTCTCTCTCTCTCTCGCTCCTCTCTCTCTCTCTCTCTCTCCTCTCTCTCTCTCTCTCTCTCCTCTCTCTCTCTCTCTCTCTCTCTCTCTCTCTCTCTCTCTCTCTCTCTCTCTCTCTTCCTCTCTCTCTCTCTCTCTCTCTCTCTCTCTCTCTCTCTCTCTCTCTCTCTCTCTCTCTTCCCTCTCCCTCTCCCTCTCTCTCTCCCTCCTTCCCCCCCCCCCCCCCCCCCACCATCCAGGTACAAGTCCAGCGAGGACTACGTGTATGTGCGGGGTCGCGGCCGGGGGAAGTATGTGTGCGGAGAATGTGGCATCCGCTGCAAGAAGCCCAGCATGCTGAGGAAGCACATCCGCTCGCACAGCGACGTGCGTCCCTACGTCTGCAGACACTGCAACTTCGCCTTCAAGACCAAAGGTGAGGAAGAGTGTTTATGGTCTACAGTATAAAGTGTTTATGGTCTACAGTATAAAGTGTTTATGGTCTACAGTATAAAGTGTTTATGGTCTACAGCAGGGCTAGGCAACCCTAGGCATGCGTGCCTGCATAGGCACGCTGGGGCATTTTCATAGGCACAGGGGGCAGCATAAAAAATTTAATTAAAAATATAATATTTTTTTTTTTTTTTTGCTTTGAAATATTATAGTGAAATATTTTGCACTGTTGTCGCATTTATCTTGTTGAAATCCTCCCACAGGTTCTTTTTACTACCACATATTTAATTGAGACCCTTTATTTGTTTATTATTTCAATTTAGCTGGAAATACATTGTTACATCATTCAGTAACATTTGCAGAGCCTTATAACAAAAACATTATTACGGTCACCATTGTGACCAGTGGGATTAATCAACACATTTTATTATTTATTTTTCTATTTCATTGAACATTGCACATGTTAAAAGCAATTTTCTTTACTCAAAATGTGAGTATTACCAAGTCAACTTGTGTTCTTAAAACAATGACAATAAACATAGTTTTATTAGGTTGAAATAATGTGGTTGTGTACTTATTTTTCTGTTAACTTATTATGGATTGAAAACTGAAAACCTTAATGCACAGTAACTGAACTCAATATTTTTAAGTTCAGGTAACTTATTATTATATATTTTTTTACAGTGTAGTCTTGCGATCAATCAAAACTTATTTACACGATATACCTCACATTCACCCTCCATTCACATCCTGGTGTTCTCCTGGTGTTCTCCATTAGGCCTGTAGGTGGAGCTATGACAGCACACGTACAGTACACACACCGATGGTGTGTGATGTGTCCAAAAATGAATGGGCAAATGTGAGTGAAATGGTCGCACTGTATGCAGCTGTTTGTCTGCATTGCATCCCCCCGCCCCCCCCAACTCAGATTTAGGGTTGATACAACCATCATAATAATATTGTTAATAATAACAATAACAATAATGATGTAATAATGTAAAAATGATCATTAAAAAGACCTGATTATGAGAAAAAAAAATTACGATGCATTGAATATTGTTGAGGCACACTAGTTACAACTATATTTCAAACAGGCACTCCATGTCAAAAAGGTTGCTGACCCCTGGTCTACAGTATAAAGTGTTTATGGTCTACAGTACAATGGGCGTTTCGCAGGGCCTGTATTCCTGCCTTCATGTCCCTGTGAACGGCTGCGTTTATGCTTCTCTAGTCAGAAAGGTCTTTCAGAATCAGCATCAGAATCAGAAAGGTCTTTATTGCAGAGTAAGTTTGCACATACAAGGAATTTGATTTGGTCGTTTGGTGCACGTTAATGTTACTCACTCGTATATATATCTTCTACCATTTTTTTCTTAAGATCTCCTTATTTGTTTGCATTTGCTTGTATTTAAGTTCGCTTTTATTTAAGCAAAGTAAGTTTTTCATTGTATGGCAAACTGTCTGTTTAACTGTGCACATGACAATAAAATCATCTTGAATCTTGAATCTACATTAACCTCCTAAGCATCGGGCAAAAATGGGGCTGTTGTCAAATGACGCTTGCCGGATGTTTCGTCTTGTAACTCGGGAATGGAATCACGCAGCAGGTTGAGTGAGGTGACGATCGAAAGGTGGCAAATTCAACTTTCCAACAATGTATTGGTTGATTGGGGAAAACGCAGCCCGGAACCGACGGATGAGAGCAAAGTGCCGTGAGGTGTGCGCGTCGGGCCGTCCAATGCTTAAGAGGTTAACAGACAATTAAGGTAGAATAAAATACAATGGAATATATATATATCAACTCAATTAAAATAAAAGTACAATAGAATAGAATATCGGACAGGGCTGTACAGAGTAAGTTGTGCTAGTACTACTACGAAGTGCTTAACAAATGGAACGACAGCATACGTATTTCAGTAGAGGTAGCCCCGGTTGGAATCGAACCCCTAACCCTAGCCGTGCTCAGAGGGTCAAGTGCTGCTACACAGGACCATAGACACACACACACACACACTACACTGTCTGTCTGTATGCATAGCCACGCACTTGTGTTTATTCCACTCTATTGAAGGTTCTTGTGTGCCCCTAGTAGGGGTGTAACGGTACACAAAAAACACTGTTCGGTACGTACCTCGGTTTTGAAGTCGAGGTTCGGTACGGGTTTTCGGTACAGTGGGGGAAAGTTTGGCTTTCCATGTTCCACTCGGGGGTGATGTAGTGTGCAGTAACTAATTGTACCTTCTTTTTTTTTTTATTATTGCAAAACAAAATTGTTAAAAGTCAGTACTCAACACACAATGCATAATGAAACTAACAATTAAGGTGGCTAAAATGACATGCAAGTACAGTAACAGAAAACAAAAAAAAGTATATAATAATATTTTACCGTATACAGTGTATATCCAACGAAATTACCAATTGTACCAATGTCTTATACAGGATATACTCCTAATACCTATTATCTAAAACCCTACACACATATGCTCCAGGTCGAACCCCCCCCCTCCCGGACCCCTCCTTGGATAGTACCTCCATTATCCCTCACTCCTAACCAGACACCACCATTATAAGCTAGCTTTTATTCTCTCCACCACTTCTAACCACATTGACATTTTGGATTTGTTGAGTCCCAGAATTCTTGCTGTAGATATTTCTTGATAAATCACATCGAGATATGTAAGAAACCAAACCTTCCGGCACATTTTTTCCGGTTGAAACCAGCGTGATGCGATCAGTTTTTTAGCTACTGTGATACCCGATAGAACCAATCTCTTTAGCTGTGGATTTACTGCAAACTCAAAAACATCATTCAATAGTAATACAGAGGGGTGTACTGGTATATTCCAAGATACGAGTTTTGATAATTGATGGGTCACATCTTTCCAGAATGCCTTAACTGGTGGGCAGTCCCAATACATGTGCATAAATGTTCCTTCGTCTCCATTTGTACATTGGGAGCATTTTGAGTCTTGTTTGAGACCCATTCTGTTCAGTCCTATAGGAGTCAAGTATGTCCTGTGAATATAGTTAAGATTGATTTGTTGATGGTCCGGGTTCCTTGATGTAAGACGGACATTTGCCCATGCTCCTTGCCAATCAAAGTCACTTTCCAGGTCTGGTATATCCCTCCTCCAGACAGAGTCTAGTTGGAGGGTTTCATACGAGGATGTTAGTAATTGATAATAAAAACCTGATACAAAACCTCTCGATGTCTCTCTTTCATAGAAGAATTTGTGGTATCTGTGGTGTTCAACTGGTATGTCTAATGGAACACCGTGAGACTTCAAACATAGCTGTAACTGTATGTAAAAAAGCCATGTGGACTCGGTGAGATTAAATTTTGTGCATATTTCTCCATAACTACAAAAACCCTGGTTGTTAAAAACATCCCCTAATGAGTGTATGCCTTGCTCTTCCCACATAGGGAATCTTATAGGACGTTTTTCAATTAAGAGTGCATTGTTATTGAATAAGGGAGTGTGATTGTGCCATTTTTGTGGGTTAGGATATTTGTACTTGTACTTGTAGGGCTGTCAACGAATATTCTATATTGAAATTAATGATCGACTTGTAAAAAGAAATCTAAAATAATAATAATTATATTAGATTGTGAAAAAAAAACAGCCCGTTAGTGGTTAACATACATACCGTTGTATTCGTTCGGTACACTACAGCCGTTCTGTACGGTACGGTACACACTGAAATGGTTCGGTATGGATACGTGTACTTTTTTTTTTTTGATCCACTTTTTCTCCCATTTTCTATATTTTCTTCCATCCCAATTTCGTATCATCCAATTCAACCCTCCCCTGTCACGGACGCTGTTTCTTGCCTCCCACAAGCCGGCTGCAATGTGGACTAAGTCATACATAGCACAAGTCCCCTCCGGTACTTGAGGTAACAGCAGTCGCATCTTTTCACCTGCGCAGCTCGATCTCTCAGTGGCGAGGAGTAACGCGTGGGAGGCTCACGCTGCCCCCGACACTTCCTGATTCTACTGCGCAGGCGCACCAACAGACCTGTAGGAGTCGCTGTCCACAACGCCCGATCCCCACCCATCAGTTTCCCACCCCCTAATACGGCCAATGTGTATTAGTACGGACGACCAGCTAAACTGAAAGCAAATGTGGAGCGCTGGGCTCGAACTGACGAGCCCAGCGTCTCCAGCATTTCGTGGCGAGTGCCTTGCCCACTACACCACGTAGCCGCCCTGGATACGTGTACCTTTACACCCCTAACCCCTGGTATTCTATGGTGGTTTTCATTCTCTTCTCTTGCTTCCCAGGGAACCTCACCAAACACATGAAGTCAAAAGCTCATGGGAAGAAGTGCCAGGCGATGGGTGTGTCGGAGTCGTCACTGGACGAGCCAGAGGGCGAGGAAGCAGGTATCAAATTAGGGCTGGGCGATATGCCCAAAAATGATATCACAATAACGATATGATAATGTTATCATATCACTCGATATTGATAATTATCGATATTGTTATAAGTACCGTATTAATATCTTTTGGTGCTTTTTTGTTGGACAAACCACCACACATGTATTTGTATTTATTGGTTTAAAATACAGAGACAGTGCATATTAAGGAACATTTGACTGTAAATATGCCAGTTTAGCCAAGTTGGCAAATTTTCAACTGTAGTCTCTGGGGCAGGTGACATGAGCACAACAATAATTATGTGCACTGTGACTCGCGACTGGAGACTAGCTCTGCTAGCACACATAGCCTACTGTGTACAGACGGTTTCAAACTGTATTTTAAATTAGAAAGCAAACAAAAGAGAGAAAAAGAAATCTCAATTTGGTCAGTATTGTCATTTGGACAAGTAAAGCCATTACTTTAAGTTGCAGGCAAGAAAGACAAGTCTGTCCACTGTCTCTGGTTTTAAAACTGCCCCGTTTAAAAAAAAAAAAAAAAAAATTATTATCGATCGATATCGATTATTAAACTATATCGCGATAATTATCGTTATCGTTTTATCGCCCAGCCCTGTATCAAACATTTACATTTAGTCGTTCAGCTGACGCTTTTCTGACGGTATACCTTTGGCTGAGGAATGGGGAGGTTATCGGGTCCAGCTGGCATGTGGTGGGACGGTTCGACCTCGCCAGTGTCAGAACTCGAGCTTCCTGTTCCAGCCCATTGTAGTGGGGTGGGGGTTGGGAGAAGCAGCTGAGGATGTTTCTCTACCTTTTTCTCGAAGAAGGTGGCAAAGGACGCCTATCGCAAAGAGTAGGGGGTTCCCTGACGTTCCTGGCCAAATTCCCAATCAGGTCTCTGACATCAAGGCCACCTAATAATCATCCCTCCCCCTTAATTGACTGATATCAATCCCTGTCTCCTGAGCCGTTCAGCCATTGTGTAGTGTGATGTGTGCCTGGTGCCAGTGTATGGCAGCCATTGAGCCTGCATAGCCCAGGTTGGGCGCTACCAGTGGTGGTGAAGGAGGCGATTTCCACCCTACATTGTGGGGAGCGCTTTGAGTGTCTAGAAAAGCGCTATATAAATGTAATGGATTATTATTAAAGTCCTCTGCAGAGAGAGAGAGGAGGGTGGACATGGTAGCGTACAATTATGGAGGTTCTTTGCAGAGGCCTTGATTTTATGGTGAAAGAAGGAGGCTTTGGGAGTAGTCATGTTTTTGGAGAATACTGACAAGAGGTCGTGGGACGGAGGGTGTAGGTTGCTGTATCTGAAGGGAGAGCAGAGAAAGTCTCCCTTGAGGGTCGAGTTGTGAGTTGGAGTGGGTGGTTTGGGGTTTAGCATAAGAGTGAGAATAATACAAAGAAGTTGTCTGTTGATATATGAAGGGGAGTTACCGTGGTGTTAATTATGCTTGAGTCATGGGAGAATATGAGGTCAAGGGAGCTGCCAGCGTTTTGGGTGGGAGGCATGACAGTGGGAGTCTAGGAGAGAGACCAGTGTAGCAGACTGGGAGGGGTCAGTTGAAATCACCCATTAGCACCAGGGGGCGCCATCTTCTGGGAGGGGGGCTTATAGGATAATTTTGGACCATAGATTCTATTCACCATCTATCTACCATGTACCTGACACATAGATACCATCATTTCACTGATCTGTCCGTCAGTATCGAGCTACAATTTCCCTGCCGGCTCTCACTGGGCCACATCGTAGATCCTTTTATGTGTCAGGTGCATGGTCTCAGGTCCAAAAGAGTGAAGTTATCCTTTAAAGGTATAGTCCAGCTCATCTGGAAAGTGTTCGGGATGACCTGTAGGGGGCGATAGAGAACAACAACGGTGAGATTGAATGGACTAGAGACGGATAATGCATGATATTCAGGAGAGGAGAGGAGATGGAGAGGTCAGGCAGTGAAATTAAAAGATTGCATCATCTTGGCCATCACCAAGGGACATACACCACCTTGTTCATCACCACGAGACATCCACTCACAGGGAGACAGGGAGACAGGGAGACGGGGACAGGCGTTAGACAGTTTGCGTGTTTGTGGTGGGCGGACATAGCAATAGATACAAGCAATAGATGTTGTAACTGAGGGGTACAATTCCCTGACTGTATTACTAGATATGATACTTACTACCACTACCTTTGTACTTAATATTCGGCCACCCAGTACACGGCATAAATATATTATCATGAACACTCTCACGTAGATGAAACGGATCCAACACAAATGTACGAATTAGAAACAGGTCTTTATTCCTACACAGCGATGGTGTGTAGAATAAGCACTTAATCACTTAATTACATTTATGAATTGAAATAGTATGCACTTTTATGGCAAGGAGTATTCGTCGGTATATCAATAGAGAATGTCCAATCTCTGAAGGCGCAGGTGGTAAATATACGACCTGGAATAGTTAAGGAATAACAGCAATGATACTTTAATGATTATACTAGATACACTAGAGGGGGTTAATCCGGTCGCTTGTAAGCCGACAGGAGTAGGAGGGGGGGGGGGGTAGAATCCGGCTGCCTCGTCCGGCCAAGGGTATCCCAGGTGAACCCACTGTAGTGCCGTTCAATGCGCCGGCGATCCTTGGACCACAGATGAAAGCAGGTGGACTCTTTGTGGGCCGGCTCTCTCCGGTCCACGGGGGAGAGACGTGAAGCGACCTCGTCTTGCAGAGCGTCTCCTCACCTTGCGTCCTCTCCAGGGGGGGGGGTTCCAACACACGGCAGTGTCGGGGGTCTTTATCCATGGAATAATCAAAGTATCCAAAGCATAATCCGTGCCTGGGAAGGCGGGCTGTCGTCGGTAGAATAATCCGGTATACAGGTCCACTCGCTCGTCGGCTCTGGGGCTCCTCGGGTGCAGCTTCACATAGGGTCAACCACCCTGGGTAAGCAGCCAGTTCTCTGCCCGAAACGATGGGGTACTGACTACGGTAGTATTCTCACCGCACGAAGCACTATATATTAACAGACTATTATTAGCTTAATAGACTACGTCCAACTCGACGATATAGTGCCAAATATGACTATTCAAATATTAATATACACGATGTCTCAATACCGATGGTAGGCGAACTTGGCCTTACTCCCACACGTGGCGTCGCGGGGAGGCTTTACGTCTGTGACTCTATTGGAGGGTAAGAAACTGGACTGAAAAGAAAGTCCTACTTTAGTAGCGCAGTATATATACGCACTATGAACAAATAGTCCCATTAGTGGTGCGGTAGCCAAATTCCTACGCGGAACTAGGACTTGTTCGTACATGTCGAGCGGTACGTTTGAACTGGGTCTGAGGGGTATGGCAGCCTGGCACCAAGGTCTCGACCAATAGTAGAATGGAGACTATTATGGGATGTTCAGTAGGCTAGAATGGATATTCAATGCATATTGTACAAGGAATATACAAGGGATATCAGGGAATATTAGAGAATATACAAATACAATTAAATATATATATATAAATAAATATATATATTCGGTTTAATCTGGCCCTTCACAACAGCCACCCCCTGAATAGGTCCCAGACCTAATCAGTTAAACAGAGACAGATTAATCGCGTTGTCTATTTACACATAAGGGTTTGCTGTAGGGGTCAGTCAACTTCACAAAGTCATAGGGTTGTAGGGTCATGGTCATCATCGATTGTGTCTGGGAGTCGAGGCAGTTCTATGAGCCTCGCCACGGGACGGGTGTAAGTGCGACCCTGGACGAGCACTTCAGCTGCTCGGACCTTGCCGTCGGCACCGGTGATCACTTTGCTTACGCGGCCGGCCGGCCACATAGCTCTGGGCAGTGATTGATCAATAATCATGACGACTGTTCCTTCTGTCAAATTGTCTCTCTCCTTTACCCACTTCTGGCGGGTCTGTAGAGACGGTAGGTAGTGCAGTAGGAAACTGTTCCAAAACTTGTCGGCTAATACTTGGCTGTACCTCCACATTCGTCGGCCGTTCGCTTCTTCAGGCCGGTACATTGTCTGGGGTAATGCAGGATCTAGCCGCCCCATCAGGAGTGTGTTGGGGGTAACTGGGTCGATATCCGCCACATCACTGGAGACATATCCGAGGGGCTTCGAGTTAAGTACTCCCTCAATCTCCGTGAGGACTGTCATTAGGACTTCTGCTCCTGCGTGATGTACATCCTCATCGTATTTCTTTATAATCAGCTCTGTGACCTTGTGTCGGCTGTTCAATACGATCGGGTATTTAATGTCATCCGGTAGATTGGGGGCTCTGCGTTGGCGATCACCCACTCTGATGAGGGTATGAGCGTCGCTCTCGGGGGCCAGGTGAATTAATCTGCTGTCGGATGGGACGGGCTTTCCTCCCTGTAGACAGGCCAATTCATCGGGGAACGAGTCTCTCTGGGCTCGCTGCAGTAGAAGCAATTCTGCTTCCTCGTAGTTAGCTGCTGACATATCAGCGGGGGACTTGCACTCCGGGTGGTACCGCAGGAATGTTCTTTGTTGTGCACTCTCTATGGACGTGCAATCGTCTATGTTAGGGTCGGTGGAGGCTACGGTGCTCAATCCACAGAACACAGACTTCTTATTTTCCACCTCCTCTGGACTTGCTTCCCTCGGGATAGGCATGGGCCACTGTCCTTCCGGGAGTCTTAGGAATGCGGGGCCGTCACTGTAGACATTGCGATGGGTGAGGTCATCCAGGGGCATCCCCCGGGTGATGACGTCAGCTGGGTTCTGTTTTGTATCAACGTAGCGCCACTCTGTTTCTCCGGTTAACTCTTCGGTTAAGTCTTGAATCTCGGTGACTCTGACTCCCACGAAGACTTTGTACTTGCATGAGTCCGATTTGATCCAGGCGAGTACCGTCGTGGAATCTGACCACAGGATTGTTCTAGACACCGGTATGGTGAGCTCACGTTGGATGAGCGTGGCTAGGTGCGCTCCGGCTAGGGCTGCGCAGAGCTCTAGACGTGGGATAGATTGTTGCTTGCGTGGGGCTATTCTCGAGCGGGCGAGGACAAATGCTGTGTAGATCTCTCCCCCCTGGTCTTGGGCCCGCAAGTAGGCTACTGATCCGTATGCGACCTCTGAGGCGTCACTGAAGACGTGTAAGTCCATTTTACATGTCTCTGGCCTCACCGTGGGTGGGAAGTAGCTTCGGCGCATATTAACGCCTGGGAGTGAGTGGAGCTCCATCTCCCACTCTCTCCAGGTGGATGCAAGGTGTGCGGGAATGGGGTCATCCCAGCCCTGGTCCTTGTCCCACAATGCTCGTACAATCATTTTTGCCCTGGTGGTGTACGGTAGAATACATCCTAGCGGGTCATATTGTCGGGCGAGTGTTGTGTACACACTCCGTCTGGTGGTCGGCGCCGCCGCCGGCCTTCCCTGCTCCGTAGTCAGGGGCTTGTGTCTGTAGTGAAGCGAATCTGTTTTGAATCGCCACACCAATCCCAGGGTCATCTCCTGGGCTTCTCCCGGGATTGTAGCCATCCAGGTCTCGCTGCTGGCTGCCTTGTCCTCGGAGGAGAGGCTGCGCAGTACTTGCGGATCGCTGCTGGCCCACTGCCTGAGATCAAAGCCGCCTTTGATCAATGAGGCGCGGAGTTTAATCAGGAGAGCCTCGGCTTCTTCCTGGGTTGAAAGGCTTTGTAGACAGTTGTCTACGTAGAAGCTGTTCTTTACGCTGTGTCGGACCTCTTCGTCCGCTGCTGGGTCCTCTGCTACATGTTTCTGTAGTGCAAATGTCGCACAGCAGGGGCTGCACGTCGTTCCGAAGGGGAGGACTTCCCATTGGTAGATGGCTGGGTGCTCATCTCCTGGCTTCTCTCTCCATAGGAACCGTAACAGGGGCTTGTCCGCCTCTACTAATCTCACCTGCAGGAACATTCCTTTAATGTCCCCGCTGATGGCCACCTTTTCCTGGCGGAAGCGGAGTAGAACGCCGAGTAGGGAGGGGCCGAGTGTGGGACCGGGCAGTAACTCTTTATTCAGATTTTGGGATCCGATCTGGTAGCTGCAGTTAAATACTATGCGGTCTTTACCGTTGTGATGGACCTTGTGGTGGGGCACGTACCACGATTCAGTGGTCTGGTCAGCCTCTTTAATGTCCATCTTTGTGACGTGTCCCGCTGTGATGAGCTTCTCAATCTCAGCGCGGTATACACTCTCTTGGGCGGGGTTCTTGGCTAAGCGCCGCTCCGTGTTCTGCAGGTACCGTTCTGTGGCGTCTGTCTTGGCGTGGAAAGTAGGCATTCCTTCTCGCCGCAGGAGTGGCGTGGCGTATCTCAACACGCCGTTGACCGGGACTCTCTTGGTCCCTGTCTCGAGGAGGTGAATGGCGTAAATGTCATCTTTAGAGCGAATGTCTTTCTTTCCGTTCTTAAAGGGCATTTGTTCCAAGGTCCATAGCCGCTCTACGTGTTGCAGGAGTGCGGTTTCTCCCTCTGTGACTCGGGAGTGGAGACATCTAGTGGCTGTACTTCGGTTGAGAGATTTGGCGAGCGGGCCTTGGAGAGTCCATCCCAAACGGGTCTCGACTGCTGCAGGGCAGCCTCGGGGTCCGGTATGAACCCGGTCTATCGGGACAATGAGGTCTGCATGGTCGGAGCCTATCAACAGGGTCGGCATAGCATTGTCTATGAGCGGGATCGGTAACTTGCGCAGATGTGCATATTTCTCCATCAGCTTGGCGACGGGGTATGTGTACCGCGACAGTCCTATTTCTTGGCTGGTGAAAGCGTCTGCAATCTGGTACCGTCGCTCAGGCTGGCCGCTTGCTGCGATAGAGAATGAGACATTCTCGCCCTTTATCGTCTTCAAATCTCGTCTTATTGTCCGAATTGTCATTTGGGTTTCGCTTCCCCGCAGCCCTAGCTGGGCCGCAGCGGAGGCGAGCAGCAGGGTCTTCTCTGACCCGTCATCGAGGACGGCGTAAGTGTCCAGGACTTTATTCTGGTAGCTTAGTGTCACACGCACTACTTTTAGGAGTACTCGGGCTCCACTGCTGCTGGCGGGATCGATGTACATGACGCTCGCTTTGCGGCTGGATGGTGCAGGTGAAGGGCGCCGTCTGTTACTGTCGTGAAGTATATCCAGATGGGCTCCATCGCACTTGGTGCACCTTTTCTTTAAGCGGCATTCGGCTGCCATGTGTGAGCGCGCACAGCGAAAACAGCGCTTGTTGGACTTTATCCATTGACCTGCTTCCTCCGCGTTCAGCTTGGGGAAGGAGTCACATTGCGCTAGCCAGTGTTCTTTCTCACAGTAGGGGCACACTATCTTCCACTTCTCCGTTCTGGAGGGGGTACTGTGGCTCCTGCTGCTCGGTACTGACTCCGATTGGTGCATCACAGTCACCGATCTTCTTCCATCATTTAGTCGTCTGGTTCCTTCTCTGGAGCCAGGGGTGCTCCGTCCGAATGTATCTAGCCGTAGGCTGCTGACTTCTCTCGCCAGGAAGTCTGCTAGATCGAGGAGGTTCGGTTCGGGGCCATTCGGGTCTCTGTGGTCCCTCTGCCGCCTAAAGCGCTCCTGACGAGCGGGCGGCAGCTTCTCCAGGATCCTTTCCACATTTGAGTTGGCGTAAAGTTCATGCCTCCCCTTCTCTCTTTGCGCTCCCAACATCCCTACCAGGGACTGCACTCTGATGGACAGGTCGTCCAGTGCTCGATTGTCTATTGCTGGGGGTAAGCGGTCGATGTGTCGGATCTCCTGGATCACGTAATCCCATATGCGCCCATACCTCTGGTCCAATGCTACCAGCGCTGCTGTGTATGGGGTGGTGGAAGTCGCGTAGGCGAGCGCTATATTATGTGCACGGGGTACCTTTAAGTGCTTCAGTAGGATGGCGTATTTGTGGCGTTCATCCAATACATCCACCAACATGGTCTCCAGACACATGCGGAGTTCTGTATACTGGGCCCGGTCCTCTTGGGTGAAGTCGGGTACCATAGGCGTGCCAATGTATGACGCTGACTGTGGATACATCGGCGAGCGTTGGGGGAGAGGCCTCCTAGGCGAGTCTCCTCCCGCTCCTTGGTATGGGCTGGTACCGGCAGTGTACCATGGCCCGCTTGTCCAGGTGCTGTTCCTCGGTGCGGGTCGTGCGTCGTGCTCACCCGTGTATAGAGTCGGGGGTCTGTAGCGCAGCTCCGCGGGAGTATAGCCTGGGCTGTACCGGGCCTCCTGGTCCGGTAGAGTACTGTGCTGTCTTCGGGCGTGGTTCTCCTCCTCTTCCTCTTCGTCTTCAGTTAGGTCATCCAGTGCTTGTAGTCTCTGGTTTAGCCTCTCCACAGGATATGCTGCTCCTTCCCGGTTGCTAGGTCTCGCTTGGACCGGTGGGGGGAGGTGGTCTGTGGGGGGTATAGACCTCGTCTGTTGGTCAAGTTCAGGGTTGTTTACTCGGCTAGGGGATGCCGCCCTGGAGGTGTGTCTAGACGAGTTCCTGGAGCCTCTGGCGGAGGGAGAGGGTGTTGTCCGTCTGATCAGCTGTTCTATTAGTTGTGACTGCTGTCTGTCGCGCGCTGCGTCCCGTTGAGCACCGGCTCGTTCTCGGGCCACATTCTCTTCCATCTGAATGCGTCTTATTTCTAGACGTATCTGCTCGTGTTCGCTTCGCTGCTGGATCTGCAGTCGGTCGCGTTCAGCAGCGGCGTTCAGGCTGATGAGGAAGGCCTGCTGTAGGGTCCTCTCTGCCTCGCTGGGAGAAGGCGGTTGTATAGGGGAGCCTTCCCTCGGGGTACTCCTTGCGGAGCCTTGGAGCTCTATCTCCACGGTGCTCTCCCCGTCTTCTTCCGTGCCGAGTTCTCTCTCGGTAGCGTTGTATTCCTCCCGGGACTCATCGGGGACTACTTCTTCAGTACTGGCGGGGTGTGAAGTCATGTCTGGTTCCCACTGGTCCCCACCGTGAACTTGGTCAGTTACATTAGAGCCCGTAGGGGCCTCTATGGTCGGGGTAGTCTGGGCGTTGGGGTTAGACATACTTTTACTTTCTAGTTTTACCGCGTTTACTGTTAGTAGAAGACTAGGTTGTTGACTGACAGCGTAAGCCTCTAAGTACTGAGGGAGCCGTCGTTCGCGCTGCGGGCGTTGGTTAGGAGGATCGTTTCGTGGAGTGTTCATCATAGGCCATTTCAATATTAATAACACTATATTAATATTACACTAATTACCCTCCGGCTCGAAGGACCAATTTTAACTGAGGGGTACAATTCCCTGACTGTATTACTAGATATGATACTTACTACCACTACCTTTGTACTTAATATTCGGCCACCCAGTACACGGCATAAATATATTATCATGAACACTCTCACGTAGATGAAACGGATCCAACACAAATGTACGAATTAGAAACAGGTCTTTATTCCTACACAGCGATGGTGTGTAGAATAAGCACTTAATCACTTAATTACATTTATGAATTGAAATAGTATGCACTTTTATGGCAAGGAGTATTCGTCGGTATATCAATAGAGAATGTCCAATCTCTGAAGGCGCAGGTGGTAAATATACGACCTGGAATAGTTAAGGAATAACAGCAATGATACTTTAATGATTATACTAGATACACTAGAGGGGGTTAATCCGGTCGCTTGTAAGCCGACAGGAGTAGGAGGGGGGGGGGGGGTAGAATCCGGCTGCCTCGTCCGGCCAAGGGTATCCCAGGTGAACCCACTGTAGTGCCGTTCAATGCGCCGGCGATCCTTGGACCACAGATGAAAGCAGGTGGACTCTTTGTGGGCCGGCTCTCTCCGGTCCACGGGGGAGAGACGTGAAGCGACCTCGTCTTGCAGAGCGTCTCCTCACCTTGCGTCCTCTCCAGGGGGGGGGGGTTCCAACACACGGCAGTGTCGGGGGTCTTTATCCATGGAATAATCAAAGTATCCAAAGCATAATCCGTGCCTGGGAAGGCGGGCTGTCGTCGGTAGAATAATCCGGTATACAGGTCCACTCGCTCGTCGGCTCTGGGGCTCCTCGGGTGCAGCTTCACATAGGGTCAACCACCCTGGGTAAGCAGCCAGTTCTCTGCCCGAAACGATGGGGTACTGACTACGGTAGTATTCTCACCGCACGAAGCACTATATATTAACAGACTATTATTAGCTTAATAGACTACGTCCAACTCGACGATATAGTGCCAAATATGACTATTCAAATATTAATATACACGATGTCTCAATACCGATGGTAGGCGAACTTGGCCTTACTCCCACACGTGGCGTCGCGGGGAGGCTTTACGTCTGTGACTCTATTGGAGGGTAAGAAACTGGACTGAAAAGAAAGTCCTACTTTAGTAGCGCAGTATATATACGCACTATGAACAAATAGTCCCATTAGTGGTGCGGTAGCCAAATTCCTACGCGGAACTAGGACTTGTTCGTACATGTCGAGCGGTACGTTTGAACTGGGTCTGAGGGGTATGGCAGCCTGGCACCAAGGTCTCGACCAATAGTAGAATGGAGACTATTATGGGATGTTCAGTAGGCTAGAATGGATATTCAATGCATATTGTACAAGGAATATACAAGGGATATCAGGGAATATTAGAGAATATACAAATACAATTAAATATATATATATAAATAAATATATATATTCGGTTTAATCTGGCCCTTCACAACAGATGTAGTAAGCATATATGTGAATAGAATAGAAGGTCTTAACCCAGCAATGAACTAGAACAGGCATGGTTTAGACCAGACCTGGGCATTGTACGGCCCACGGGCCAAATACGGCCCACGGGATGATTCTGACCGGCCTGCAAAAGATTACATGATAATTAGAAGGGATTTTTTTTATTTTTATTTTTTATTTAATTATTTTCTTTTTTTTTCATGTCAACGTTCACACGCACAATATACGCTTACCTAGGATTTGACTTGATTCAACAACAAAGCAGTCGGGGCAATGGCAAGCCGAAAACTGTCGAAAGTGTGGTTATTTGAATTTATTTATTTGATTTCTTTTTCACAACTGAGGTAGGTAGATTCAATTATTTTTATTTGCAATTAATTTCAAGGCAACTAGGCAGCAAAAATCTCGAACACATGAAAACCCTGAAAGAAGTCAAACCATCAGCTGATCACCGGCACAGGTACATATATACTCGCAATTTAAGAAACGGTACAAGTCACAGGCTCTTAGTCCATTCGGTAAATCGGACCACGCCGCCATCTTTCTTTTGCCAAAGTATAAACAGAGTCTCAAGCGAACGCCGGTAGTATCGTGAGAGGTTAAGCGTTGGACTGTGACGTCAGAGGAGACACTCCAAGCTGCACTTGAATGCACAGACTGGAGTGTATTCCGTGATAACACAGCCAATATTAACGAATACACTGAAACGGTGCTTGACTTTGTCTGTACTCTGGTAGAAGAAACAATCCCCTCTACCACAATTAGAATCTACCCAAATCAAAAGCCCTGGGTAGATAAATCCGTCCGTGAGGCTCTGAAAGTGCGCACCTCAGCCTACAACACCGGGCTGGTGACAGGCAACATGGAAGAACACAAGACGGCAAGATACAACGTCAGGAGAGCAGTAATAGAGGCAAAACGGCGTTACAGGGATAAAGTTGAACTTCAGTTTGAACAGGCTGACTCTAGAGGTATGTGGCAGGGCCTCAGAACAATGACAGATTACAAAGGCACCTCCCTCAAACTGAACAGTGACATCTCCTTAGCAAATGATCTCAATACCTTCTATGCGAGGTTTGAGGCTGTGAATAATGATGGAGACTCAGTGTTCAGGGTAACAGAGCATGAGGTGAGGCGGACCTTTAAAAAAAGTGGATATCAGGAAGGCAGCAGGACCGGACGGCATCCCCGGCCGCGTCCTAAAAGTCTGTGCCGACCAACTGGCCCCGGTATTCACTGACATCTTTAACCTGTCCTTAGAACAGGCTGTCATCCCCACCTGTCTGAAGAAGTCCACCATCATCCCTGTACCCAAAAAATCTACGCCCGCTTGCCTCAACGACTACCGCCCTGTAGCCCTCACCTCCATAGCCATGAAGTGCTTTGAGAAGCTAGTGAAGGGCTACATCTGTTCCTCCCTCCCCATCAACCTGGACCCTCTGCAATTTGCATACCGCCCTAACAGATCCACGGAGGATGCCATAGCCCATGTGCTGCACACAGCAGCATCACACCTGGACAAGAGGCAGGGGAACTATGTGAGAATGCTATTCATCGACTACAGCTCGGCATTCAATACCATAGTCCCCTCCAAACTCATAGCCAAGCTCAGGGACCTGGGCTTGAACTATGACCTCTGCCAGTGGGTCTTGGACTTCCTGACGGGCAGACCCCAGGTGGTAAGAGCAGGCAACTGCACCTCCTCATCCATCACGCTCAACATAGTGGCCCCCCAGGGCTGTGTTCTGAGCCCCCTCCTCTACTCCCTGTACACACATGACTGCGTGGCACAGCGGAACAACAACACAATCATCAAATTTGCTGATGACACAGTAGTGGTGGGCCTGATCTCTGCCAACGACGAGAGGGCCTACCTGGAAGAGGTAGAGAATCTGTCACAGTGGTGTCAGGAGAACTGCCTCTCCCTGAACGTCAGCAAAACAAAAGAGATGATTGTGGACTTCAGGAGGTCGGGGGTCAAGGACTACAGCCCCCTCAGCACCGACAGGGCACCGGTTGAGAGAGTGAACAGTTTCAAGTACCTCGGAGCCCACATATCCGAGGACTTGACATGGACCACACACATTGACAGTGTTGTGAAGAAGGCACGACAACGCCTCTACTTCCTCAGCCGCCTAAGGAAGTTCCAAGTCAGTCAGAAGATCCTTAGGAACTTCTACTCATGTACAATAGAGAGCATCCTGACTGGCAACATCACCTCCTGGTTTGGGAATAGCACTGCACAAGACCGTAGTAGATTACAAAGAGTGACACGTTCAGCCGAACGCACAATTGGAGGGGGGCTTCCCACCCTCCAGAACATTTACAACAAGCGGTGCAGGGGGAAGGCTAAGAGAATCATCAAGGACTCCAGCCACCCGAACAACTGCCTCTTTGAACTGCTGCGGTCAGGCAAGCGATACCGGAGTCTTAAGGCAAGCACAGAAAGACTCAGAAGAAGCTTCTATCCCCAGGCCATCAGGCTGCTCAACGAACAATAAACACTATGCAACAACCATCAAATGCACACAGCACACACATCCACACGCACACACCCACTTTAAACAAACAACTCACTGCAGCACCCACTTTACACACTTTAGAACACCTAAACACACTTTACACTTTATATTTATTGGTAAAGGATTTGCACTACAACTCGTACACCTTACTGTAAATTGCACCTAAATTGTACCTCATCCCATTTCTGCTCTGCACTATATAGTATTGTATATTAGTACATTGCATAGTATATTGTATTATACAATATACTATTCTGCATCGAACATTGTACATATGTCTATACTGAACACTGTGACCTCTATTTTTACTTCTATTTTACATGCTATACTATTTTATTTCATACTTATCTTGTCTAGCACAGTCTCTGGAGCGTAACAGTAAGAAGCATTTTGTATAAAAGTATTCTGTACTTCTGTATAACAACTATTAAAGAAACTTGAAACTTGAAACTTGAACTCATCCATGTTAGGAGCACTGCATGATGAATTTTCAAGGCGTTTTCAAGATTTCAAAAAGGTTGAGGATGAAATGCAGCTGGTTTCCTCTCCCTTTACCTGCAGTGTTGATAGTGCACCCACTGATGTTCAGCTTGAACTCATTGACCTGCAGTCTGATTCACTACTGAACGAGCACTTTAAGTCAGCATCACTGCTAGAGTTCTACTCTGCTCTCAAGGAGGATAACTTTCCAAACATGAGGAGACATGCTCAGAAGATGTTGGTTCTCTTTGGATCCACATACATATGTGAACAGACATTCTCAGTCATGAAGTTTACCAAATCCAGGTACAGATCCTCTCTCACTGATGAACATCTGTCAGCTGTGCTTCGCATCTCCACCTCAGACATTCAACCTGACTTTGATGGACTTGTTAAAGGTCAAAAGAGACTGGATTTCGCACACTGAATGAAAAAAAAAAAAGAACTGAAGAACACTAAAATGTGGAAATATAACAAGTGAAATGGGACACATTCCTTTTTTTGCACAGTTCTGAAAACATTAAATGTTTAATATAGGCATGTAAAGTCAAAAAGGCTACAAAACTGGGACACTTTTCTTTACACAGTTACACAGTTCAGTGACATGTCTTGTTTATTTTGGCTACAAAGATGATGTGATGTCTTTAGAAAGCTAAGAAGATCCTTGTTTCAATAGTATATGAAACTCAAAATGCCCTTTGTTATTAATGTTTCACATTTTGTTTATCATTTTGGAAATTCTATTTGAATAAATGATATTTTTGAAAGCTAACCTCACCTTTTAATTGCCAAATAATAACATACACTCTTACCAGCGGTCAAAACAATGCCAGATACTGCTTTTTATATAGAAATAAAATGTATATTATGCATAATTGAGTTCGGAATTTTGGCCCGGCCCTCCAAAATATTTTCAGTTGCTCATTTGGCCCCCTGGGAAAAATAATTGCCCATCCCTGGTTTAGATGCTGTAGGTCGGACAGAAGACAGTATGAAGCTGATCCATGACCTCTATGGTGCACATAACCAATGTGGGGGTAGAACAGTCACTGCAACCTTGGCCATCACCCCGAGATGTCCACCACCTTGGCCATCACTACGAGACAGCCACTCAGAGAGATAGAAGAATAGAGAATTAGAAGCTCAGTGTCACGTCTGGAGGGTCTGGGTTTGTGAGGGAAGCTATATTCTGTACTGTACACATAGGGATGCAGGTGTTGCAGAGTTATCTGGTGTTATCCAGGTCTCTGATAGAGCCAGGGGTTGTGGAGGAGTCTCTGGTGTTATCCAGGTCTCTGAGAGAGCCAGGTGCAGAGTTCTCTGGTGTTATCCAGGTCTCGGAGAGAGCCAGGTGTTGCAGAGTTATCTGGTGTTATCCAGGTCTCTGGGAGAGCCAGGGGTTGTGGAGGAGTCTCTGGTGTTATCCAGGTCTCTGAGAGAGCCAGGTGCAGAGTTATCTGGTGTTATCCAGGTCTCGGAGAGAGCCAGGTGTTGCAGAGTTATCTGGTGTTATCCAGGTCTCTGGGAGAGCCAGGGGTTGTGGAGGAGTCTCTGGTGTTATCCAGGTCTCTGAGAGAGCCAGGTGCAGAGTTCTCTGGTGTTATCCAGGTCTCGGAGAGAGCCAGGTGTTGCAGAGTTATCTGGTGTTATCCAGGTCTCTGAGAGAGCCAGGCATTGCAGAGTTCTCTGGTGTTATCCAGGTCTCAGAGAGAGCCAGGTGTTGCAGAGTTATCTGGTGTTATCCAGGTCTCTGAGAGAGCCAGGCATTGCAGAGTTCTCTGGTGTTATCCAGGTCTCTGGGAGAGCCAGGGGTTGGGAGGTCTTTGCTGTGGGCATAGGCAGCAATGAAGTCTACCTTCTTCTTGACAGCTGAACAAGGAAGTTCTTGGGGGAACTGCCGCAGGAAAACTCCCTCGTCCGCTGCTCACACAGAACTCCTGTTTCCATGAACTGAGGGATAAACTCGGGTGCATCTTGGCAGAGCTCTACCAGCTCAGCGCCGCTGATATCTGACACAACCCTGTGTTCTATTCTCCTCGTCTCAGCCTTGCGGAAGAAATATAAAAATAGTAGTCTTGGGCTGCGACTAGAAACATTCCAAATGCCCACGCCACCTCAGCCACGCCTCCTCCACCTTCCACTTCCTCCTCCTCCTCCTCCTCCACCTCTCACCTCCACTTCCTCCTTCTCCACCTCCTCCACTTCCTCCTCCTCCACCTCCTCCACTTCCTCCTTCTCCACAATTTTTAACCCCGAGTTAGTGCGTAGTATGTGACATTAGTTACAAGCTAGCCCCGTTCACTAGCACGCTCTCCGTTTTATGAACGGCAGGTTGCCACGGCTTTTTTATGTGAATTGAATATAAGGATGAGATGGAATGGAATGTACATGTGGCAACAGTGGCTCAGGAGGTAGAGCAGTCGTCTGGTAATCCAGAGGTTTCTGGTTCGATTCCCCCTCCTCCTGGGCAGCTTGTCGAAGTGTCCTTGAGCAAGAAACTTGACCCCTAACTGCTCCTGATGAGCAGGTCGGCACCTTGCACGGTCGCCTCCGCCTTCGGTGTGTGAATGTGTGAGTGAACGGGTAAAATGTGAGGAACAAATTGTAAAGTGCTTTCGATAAAAGCTGTTAAAATGCAGCCATTAAAATATAAAATGCATAATCCTGTGTTTTAAAATAATTGGATGTGAAGCAGGTCCGTCTGTGTGTCTCTACCCCGACAGGAGGCGGCGAGGAGCGGGTGTGCTGCTCCGAGGAGCAGGGGGAGCACCAGTTCTCCGACGTGGACGGGTCCGACGAGGATGATGACGAGGAGGACGACGAGGAGGAGGAGGAGGACGACGAAGAGGAGTCCTCATCGCCGGGGGGGGGGCATTCCAGAGGGTCTCACCGGGGCACGCCGGACCCGGAAGAACCCCCGTGTCCGTGCTCCAGCCCCGGCCGGGAGAACAGCGCCCTCTCCAGGAGGCTCTGGCCTGGCGGGAGGGCCGTGTCACCGGGCAGCCGGAGGGCGCTGTTCTCCCGGCAGCGGCGCTGGATCGCCTCGCCTCACAGGGCCTTCTCCCCCGGCAGCGAGGGCTGCTCGCCCAGCCGCAGTGTCTCCCCGCGGCTGGAGCTGCTGCCCTCCCCCGTCCGCTGTCTCTCCCCTCCCTGCCGACACCTGTCCCCGTCCCCCGAGAGAGGGGGGCCGTCGCCCATCAGAGGACCCCCGTCGTCTCCTCTCCGAGCGGTCGCCCCCGGTTACTACCGGGCGTCGCGAGCCGGGGCGCTGCCGCTGCCACTCTGGCTGCCGCACAGAGCGCCTGGCCACCTGCCCTGGGAGAGCCCCGGCTCGAAGAGCAGCCATGTCCCACTGGTGAGTTCAACGCTCTTTTTAATTTTTTTTACACTTTCAGTGCCGGCCGTGTTTTCCTTTTTACCCCCTTGAATGCCGTCACCCACTTCAATGATAGCGTTAAAAACGCATAATCTATGTTTTAAATTATGGCTATGTGTCTAATCTGCCCGTCGCTTATCAATGACTTGTTTGCAGTCAACATTGTCGAAACGGATTGTTTTTTAATCGGTTCATATCCTTTTTATAGCATTTCGAAAAGCTATCGTTTTCTCGAAAATTTCAGGAAAATAGAAAGATTCCGTCATAAACGGCATTTATTGGAATATTCTCGAATACACTAGAAACGTTGTCATTTGTCGGCCTATTTATGAATCGTTTTCAAATAAACGCTAGATTATCGATAGTATAATGTGTACTTATGCACGCTATAGAAGCGAGCTGAGAAATCGATTCTCTTATTTCCTCAACAGCACACGCACACATATACACACACATATACACACACATACGGGACACGCTGTTATCTCAGTGAAAACAGCTCTGATTATCCTAAAACTGGTAACATAGACTCCTTACCTTAGATCAGATGTTCTCCAAAAAGATTATTCCAATTCCTGATCGCCATTCCAAATATCGATCGCATTTATTGATTAATTATTGGCTGCCGTAAATATTCCAGGCTGCTTTCCATCTCGCGATCACTTCCCTCTTCATCAGATCCCTCGCCAGCATAGTGGAGCCAGTAGGCTCCCCCCCCCACAGATCCACCAGTGTAATCGAATGGCCTGCAGTTACACAGGGATAGACAATAGGGGGCGGTATTTTCCCATCGGAGCTCCTAGAGGGGCTGCTGTACCAACGGGAGACTCGGTTGATGAAATATGAATTCAGATCGCTAATAAAAAATAAAAACGAAGGAAAAGGATTCATTGATATGATAAAAGTATTATACAAAGACCCATCGGCCATGAATACAACAGGTATAATCACCTCCGAAATCTTTCCGGTATCGCGCTCTTCCAGACGGGGTTGCCCTCTTAGTCCCGGACTATTCGCTTTATCATTAGAGCCTTTAGCACAATATATAAGACAATCCCAATCCATAGAACCAATCGCAATTAAGGGCAGACAACATCATATTAGTTTATATGTGGACGACGTAATATTGTTCATGCAAAACCCTAACACCTCAATGCCTCATCTTCTCAAGTTGATTGATGACTTTGGCAATCTATCGGGATTTAGGATAAATTGGCCAAAGTCGGCCTTCCTTCCACTTAATGCCCCTGCAAAGAATATACTCCTTCCAGAAAAAATACCAATGGTTAAACACTTCAGATGTTTAGGAGTTGAGGTATTCCCTACTATAAGCCAAACGGTGAAGTACAATTACACAAAATTCCAAGATAAGATCAAATACGACTTTGACAGGTGGTCCAAACTTAAAAACTCAGTACAGGCACGAGTATCAATAGTTAAGATGGATGTTTTACCTAGAATCAACTTCATTAGCTCAATGTTACCGTTACCCCCTCCTACTGGAAAAAATTACACTCCACCGCATATAAATTTATTTGGAATAACAAACCTCCACGAATAAAAAGATCCACCGCACAGAGAAACAAAGCCGACGGAGGTTTGGCATTTCCAGACTTTTACCACTATTTTAAAGTGTACTCTTTAAGACCACTGACAACCTGGTTTGACTCCCAAGCATCTGTATCCTGGAGAAACTTAGAAGAAAATATAGTAGCACCACATAGACTGCAGGACATAGTATACACCATATTATCAATTAAGCAATGCAAATTAAAATTTGGCCCCCTTATTACACATGTGATCCGGATATGGCGTGAAACACAAAAAAAATATTCTAACCAACATAAATGGCATAGCCATACTCCCCTATTCAATAACAATGCACTCCTTATTGGAAAACGACCTATAAGATACCCCAAATGGGAAAAGCAGGGCATACACACATTGGGAGATGTTTTCAACAAACGCGGTTTTTGTAGCTATCAAGATATACGGTACATAAAAAATGTAACCTCACCAGTTCCACATATAATTTTTACGCACAGTTATTGGATTGTTTGAAGGCTCATGGAGTCCCATTAAAGATACCAATTGAGCACCACAGATATCACATTCTTCTATGAAAGAGAGACATCGAGAGGCTTCGTATCTGATTTTTATCATCACTTACTAACGTCTTCGTATGGAATCCTCCCCCTAGACTCAGTCTGGAGAAGGGATATACCAGACTTGGAAATAGATTTTGATTGGCAAGAAGTCTGGGCAAACGTTCGAATTGCGTCACGTAACCCGGACCATCAACAAATTAATCTTAATTATATTCATAGGACATACCTGACTCCTATAAGATTGAACAGAATGGGACTTAAACAAGATTCCCTATGTTCCTTATGTACAAATGGAGATGAGGGTACATTTATGCACATGTATTGGGATTGCCCACCGGTTAAGATATTCTGGGAAGAAGTGTCCCAGCAATTATCAGAATTCTTATTTCTGAACATACCTGTACTGTACATCCCTCTGTATTGCTGTTGAATGATGTTTTTCAGTTTGCAGCCCCTATACAGCTAAAGAGACTAGTTTTATCCGGTCTCACAGCTGCTAAAAAGCTGATAGCATCACGATGGTTTCAACCGGAAAAAATGTGCCGGAAGGTATGGGTTCTTACCTATCTTGACGTGATTTATCTAGAAATATCTACAGCAAGAATTTTAGGTGTCAGTGAAACCAACATTGCAATCTGGTTAGAAGTGGTGGAGAGAATAAAAGCTAGCATATGAATTGTAGTGCCTGGTTAGAAACGAATGAAAATGGATGGATTATCCAAGTGGGGGTCCGGGGGGGGAGAGCGAGCAAGAGCATATGTATGTACGGTATTAGATAGCAAGTATTAGGTATATATCTCGTAAACTACATTTATAATGATTCAAATGGTGATTTCATTGGATGTTTACCGTTAATGCTTGTGTGTCTAATTTGATGTTATGTTTAAAAAATAATAAAAAAATTAAATATAATTTTTTTTTTAAATAAAAACGACAATTAGCGCCGTCTGCACTCAACGGGGGGCATGAAATAACAACATATGTCGTGGCTGGCACTCAAAGTGTTAAAGCTACAATGTGTACGCTTTAGTACTCATAGTATATATTCAGATTAAAATTCCTTAAAGGAACACGCCAACATTTTGGGAAATTATTATTTGCATGTTAGCCTAGCTTAGCACAACGAATGGAAGCGGACATGACCGGTTAGCCTTCGGGAGAGGTGTAAGTTGGACAATGCCTAGGCTAACCGGCCGTATCCGCTTCCATTCATTGTGCTAAGCTAGGCTAACATGCAGCCAGATAGCTTTCTACTGAACGCACAGAGAGGAAACTGGTATCTATCTATCTTCTTGTCTCTCTCTGGAGAAGACGGTAAGCTAATTTTCCAAAATGTTGGCGTGTTCTTTTAATGCCTATATTTACAGTAACATATAATATAACCGATAGGACATACAGACTCATCTGCACCTTTGTTTACACTGTTTATTTTTCTCATATTACTATATTCAGATCAAATTTAAGATAGTCTTTCTACTATTACTCTGCCCATACCTGTACCTCCCCTCCCCCCTCCTCCCCCACGCTGCATGAATCTCCCCCAAGGGGATCAATAGAGGAATATCTTATCTTATCTTTTCTTGTGTTTGGCTCTAAAACAACATGGACACACTGACTCACAGTCAACACAGACAGTCTGGGTGAGTCTCCGTGTAGCAGCCTCTCCCTTCCAACCAATCAGAGATGTTCCATTCAAACGTTTCACAGCGAGCCTCTCCCTTCCAACCAATCAGAGGAGCTCAACGGGAATCTCATTGGAATACGCACTTTTGGCAGTTAAATCTACCCGGTAACCATTCAACACAGTTCGGCCAATGAGGACCATGTAGACTAACCACTAAATAAGGTCATAGGTCAAGGTCGGATGTATTTATATAGCACATTTAAAAACAACTGCGTGCTGCACAAGAGAAAGTATGAAAGTACTGTAAATACAATACTAATACAAATACAAAAGGTGCACAATTGGCGCAGATCTAACATGTAAAGGCAGTGGTGGAAAGTATTTTTACTCAAGTACTTAAGTACAATTTCGAGCTACTATTTTCATTTTAGGGAACTTTATACTTTTACTCCACTACATTTATCTGAACCCATCAGTTACTAGTTACTTTGAAGAAAGGGATTTTGCGTAGCAAACACAATATACAAAATAAAAAATGTATGAAGATTATGTACTTTTACATTTGAAGCCTGTCAACTTCAAGAGGACGTAATCAGAGCAGCATAACTGGATCACATACCACTTTAACATAACCTTTAATCAGAGCAGCATAACTGGATAGGGTGACCAGATGCAAAAAGTCCAAAAGCAGGACAACAGTAAGATTTTGGTGGGACAAAGTGGGACAGATAGATAATGTAAATTTTTGTATTAGAATAACTCGTCTTCACCGAATAGATAAAGGTTAAATCAAAATAAATACAAATTAAATACAGAATTATATCTCTCCACATTCATCTTGGCACTGGCAGCTGGCTTGTTACCACCTAACATCTGTTTTAAATATTCAAACTTTATCACTTGACAGGAATGTCTTGTGTTCGATATTTTTCTTTTTGCTTCGAAAAGAGGGACATCCTCTCAATTTGTGGGACGCGGTCTCAAATGGTGGGACAGTACAACCAAAAGGGGGACACCTGGTCACCCTATAACTGGATCACATACCAATTTAACATAACCTTTAATCAGAGCAACATAACTGGACCACATAGCACTATAACATAACCTTTAAAGGGGAACTATCTTATAAATGGCCTTTTTCAGTGTTTAGCATTGTTTCCTAGCTATGTGGACTTATATTAATATGATCTATGTCTCTAATTCTCATATTGGCGCATTCTTCCAATTCTCCTCTTACAATATTCACCCTCACTTACATTTACATTTACATTTAGTCATTTAGCTGACGCTTTTATCCAAAGCGACTTACAAGTTCTGTACGACAAGACAGCAAGAACTTGTAAGTTGCTTTGGATAAAAGCGTCAGCTAAATGACTCACTGAACTGAGTCATCTGAAAATGTGCTGATTTGTGATGTCAGAGAGACTCAGCTGCATGATAATGTGGCAGATGCCACCAGGCCACACAGTGGTTTAGGAGCCCAGCCTCAAAACGGCTTGAGATCTTGAGGTAGAAAAATGCTGTTTTTGAGGACTTGATTAGAAATACAAAACAATGAATTAAAAAAATTATAATTACAGAGGTGTTCCATAAACTCACAGGAATTGTGTAAAAGTGCCCAAATAGTGAAAGAAATAGTAAAATAGTTCCCCTTTAATCAAGAGCAGCATAACTGGACCACATACCACCAAAGGCTCGGTCACGATTTTGGAACCTCCAGTTCAAATAAAATCAATTAAAATGTATTTGTAAAGCCCGAAATCACAAGGTAATGTCCCCATGGGCTGTACAAGTCTTCTTGAACAAGTCAAGAAGAGACATCACAATAAATCAAGAACAAAAAAAGATCCAAATATGCGACACTTCCAGACTTTCCCCAATGAAGATGAGGAACAACTCACTAAAAACCTAGCAATCGGGGGAAAAAATCACCACAGGCGATGTGGAGGAGAGAACCCTCAGATGGGCCGTTCAAAGGGGGATCCCCCAACTTGGATGTCGGTGGTAATATAGTGTTGCTATGGATGATAGATGGGTGGAGAATAAAACCGGCGAATAGTTGGTATGTATGTATGTACATATAGTCATATACATGTAATAAAACACATATATGTACATGCAATAGCAACTAAAGTACATAAAACATTTCAACTTTAATAAAATAGAGCTAAGAACAACAACAACAACAAAAGAAAAAGCCTAGAAAATAGCATAGCTTCTCTGATTGGTTAGAAGAGGGAGCCTCGGGCGCCCTCGTGGCGCACCGCATAGTGCCTCGCACACCTACGCGGCCGTCCCGGGTTTGACTCCCGCTCCCGGGGGATAATTTGTCGCATGTCTTCCCCCACTTCTTCTCCCTGTCGGTCATGTCTGACCATGAAAAGCTGGAAAAACGCTAAAATAAATCTTTAAAAAAAAGAAGAGGGAGCCTCGCTGTGGGACTCTAGAATGGAATATCTCTGCTCTGACGTCACGCCGGTCAGTGGAACTCACTCACGGTAGACCGTGAGTCAGTGCCTCCGCGGGCAGATGTGTTTCACAGCTTTATTTAACTATTCTAAAAGTGCCACAATGGCTACTAGAATTCTGAGAAAATATGCCCCCGAAACTGTTCATTTCCAATGGCAATAAGAGACTGTACTTTAGTTTTGTAATTGTATATTTTGTATAGTGTTTGGTCTTTTTTCTTTGGTTTTGAAATTTGAGATTTATTAGAAGGATAAACCCCTTGAGATATGCGATCTCGTCTTCGAGGGGGTCCACACACTGATTCCTCCCAAGAGGCTCACCAATATATATATATGTTCCCATATAAAACACATACAAAATTATAGTTTGATCTGTAAACAACATGTAAGCCCTAACACAGTAAATCAGTAACGAGTGCAAGTAGTCTGTAGATGAGTGAACAAAGATATCTTAAATAACGGGTAAGAAGTGAGAGATCTGAGTGAACTCTGCAGTTTGTTCCAATCAGCAGGCGCTTTATATTTAAATTCTTCTTTTTTTTTATCCACTTTTTCTCCCATTTTCTATATTTTCTCCCATCCCAATTTCGTATCGTCCAATTCAACCCTCCCCTGTCACGAACGCTGTTTCTTGCCTCCCACAAGCCGGCTGCAATGTGGACTAAGTCATACATAGCACAAGTCCCCTCCGGTACTTGAGGTAACAGCAGTCGCATCTTTTCACCTGCGCAGCTCGATCTCTCAGTGGCGAGGAGTAACGCGTGGGAGGCTCACGCTGCCCCCGACACTTCCTGATTCTACTGCGCAGGCGCACCAACCGACCTGTAGGAGTCGCTGTCCACAACGCCCGATCCCCACCCATCAGTTTCCCACCCCCTAATACGGCCAATGTGTATTAGTATGAACGACCAGCTAAACTGAAAGCAAATGTGGAGCGCTGGGCTCGAACAGGCGAGCCCAGCGTCTCCAGATTTCGTGGCGCGCCTTGCCCACTACGCCACGTAGCCGTCCATATTTAAATTCTTCTTATAATTGTTTTACTGTATGAAGCACAGGATAGAATTCAAGATTCTCATAATGGCCCCCTTGTACCTAGCAGACCTCCTCACCCCCTAATCCTACGGCAGGGCCCTCAGATCGGGTGATAAGGGTCTCCTAGCCCCCCGTACAGTAGGTCCAATTTCAAGTCTAGAGGGGGGGGGGGGGTGCTTTTGCTGTCGCAGCCCCTGACCTGTTACCTGTTTACTGCACAATGTTGTTTTTTCATTTTTTGATTCTATTATATGTGTACCACTGTATTGCACATCGTTGCGGGCAAGACCACCCGCATTTCATTGTATACTTGTATGCCGTGACAATTAAAACTCTTGACTTGACTTGACTTGACTTGACCTCTGGAACAGCATCCCCACGTCCATAAAATCTGCCCCCTCCATCAAGTCTTTTAAATCTAAACTCAAAACTCATCTATATTCCCTGGCCTTCCCTGACTCACTCTGACTCTTGCCTTGTTTGTTTTGACGTGTTGTTCTGTTTCTTTATCTGTCCGTTGGTTGTTTATGTTTTCTGTTTATTTTATACTTTAGGAGCACTTTCTTTTCTTTTTTTTTGCTACCCAACTCATTTAGGATAAAACTGTCAGGTTCTAGAGGAATGTTCAAAGGTCAGGTTCGCTCATATCTCCGGGGTAAAGTGGCCAGATAGCTGTCAGGTCATACTTGTATTGTTGTTTTAATGATGGTATAATGAAATGCGCTATTTTATGGTATTTGGTCAGGATGATATTGACTTGTTTTTAGATATGTAGAATATGCAATTGTTGTATTGGACTTTTGCTTTGTTGTTTTATATGTTATTTGTATTATGTCCTTTGGTCAGAACATCAGGGACCATGCTGGAAATAAGTGTTGTCACTTTTGCATGTCATCCCTTGGATACGTAACGTTGTGTCTTTGGATCCATAAATAAAATCAATCAATCAAGTGAAGCACTTTGGTTGACAAGTGTCATGTTTAAATGTGCTATACATTTGATTGATTGATTGATTGATTGATACAGAACCAAGCATTTTACTATAAAGTACAAATCACGAGAGAGCAGGTCGATGAGCCGCCGTGTCATTGATGGTGTTGTTGCTCCCCCTACAGGAGAGGAGCGGTACAGCGGGCGACGTGCCCATGTCTCCCGAAGCCGGTCTGTTCCCCCCGGCCTTCCGCCTGTCCCTCGGGGACGCCCACCACCCTGTCCTCTGCCACCAGGGGGCGACGGTGGACCACGTCTTCAGCCACCTCCCCATGCACTCCCAGCAGGCCAAGGTGCCCTACCTGATGATCCCCATCGGAGGGATCCAGATGGTGCAGGCCCGGCCCCACCCCACCACCACCACCACCCCGTCCCCCCAAACCTCCCCCCTGACCGAGGGGCCGTCACTGGCCCTGTCCAGGTTTGAGTCGCCCTGGGGCGGGACCCCTAGAACCCGAGGGTTTAGAACTCCCGGGGACCCCTGGTTGTTAGAGAACCAGGAAGCGGGGACCAGCCAATCGGGGCTGCTGTGTCTCTCCGGCGCCGCCCCCCTGTCTTGGCTCAGAGCGAAGGCCGCGGACTCCAAGCAATACGGAAGCTCTTCGTAGCTCCGCCCACACGGAACGGTCGGTGAGTGGTCCGAGGCCCCTCCCCCGATTGGACAGACGTCGTTGGGGGAGGAGCTCTCGGAGAGACGGACAGAGCCGACCGGAGCACTTACTAGTCTCGTCTACACCTTGATGCGACACGCGTCCCGTCCTTTTGTTCGCTTTGTTGGTTGCTACACTTGTTTTGTTTTTTATTGCTTTGTTTTTTTTATACAGTTTTCAATACTATTGTTAACTTAAATGTTTGTTCTCTTTGGCAATATTCAGGTTTGTTATATAAAAAAAAATGCACTTTTTTTTCTTTGTGAAAATTATGTTTCTGTAAATCTATATATCTACCCCTCTTGTATCTCTATTGATACTGCTATCTTAACTATTTGTATATAGGCCTATATATGTAAAAGGACATATGAATAAATTTGTAAATGACCAAAATCTTTAATTAATCAATAATAATTCCATTTTTATTCGTCCTCTCGTCCAGTATTACTCGAAAACTGTAGTTTCTTGTGCCTTTTCTGTCCAGGTTTGTGTCTTTCAGTACAGTACAGGGAGTCGAAGAGGAGGCTGTGAAGTTTTTATACCCTCGTGTTTTGTTGTGGACGGAGCGCGGGGGAGGGGAGGGGGTTGTTGATATTCTGTGTTCCGATTGTTTCTACTCTAAAAAAGGCCATTGCTTCGTTGTCAGGGTAACGGCTGGTTGCATTCGAGGAGACATTGAAGGAGCGGCTTGTCAAAGAAAATGCACTGAAGTTATATTTTTATTACGAAAAAAGATTAAAAAATAGAACGTTATCTCTGTACAGAGAAGAGTGCTCCTTATTTATTGTTATTTGATGACATTGATCGTTTAATTATTTTCTCTTTTTTTTTACTTTTTATTATTGGAAAAAAATGAAGACTTGTTGTTTAGTTACTTTGTTTCTTTTTTTCAATGTTGTTCTCGTGACTTGAAGGGGAGACGGGCGGATGTTCTCCGGTACAGGAGGAGAATCAAGTGCCCTGCAGGTTTTCACTCACTCTCTAGTCTCTGAATCAATAAAAAGCACCAGAGTTCACTTGAGGTTGTGATTTGCTCATTGAATCATTTCAGCATCTGATTCGTTAATAAAGTCTTTAGCCCTTTCACTACCACACTACAGTAGTGGTGTGGTAGTGAAAGGGTCAACCCTTTGTGGTGTGGTAGTGAAAGGGTTAACCCTTTGTAGTATGATGGTAAATGGCTGCATTTATATAGGGCTTTTATCCAAAGCGCTTTACAATTTGTTCCTCATAATTTGACCCATTCACTCACAAAACAAGACACAGTTTTATCAGCGATTTCATACATGTAGGCAGTGGCACAATAAATAAGAATGAACAATGAAATAATCAGCTAAGACAGTTACAAGTCGACACACGGTGGTCGGAGATCATACTTTTAAATCCAGCAAGAGAAGGAAGAACCTTCAGCTTCAGAGTCAGTCGGAGGACATTCCCAGGTGTTGGAAGCATCAAAGGAAAAAGCAGTTCTTCCTATAGTTCAGAGCGAACTGGAGGAACCCTAAGAACCAAGCAGTCGTCTGAACGTGTAGAACAGCTTCCAAGATTCCATTCCAACAGTGTTGTACTTGTGATGTAAGAGGGAGGTTGAACAATAAGGGCTTTAAAAATAAACAAATACCAAGGATAGTTACTAGGGGTGGGAATCGCCAGAGACCTCACGATACGATACTATCGCGATACTTGCGTCACGATACGATACTAAATATATTGCGATACGCTGAGTATTGCGAGAAATTATTATTATTATTTTTTTTTGTATCACATTTAATTTATTACCTTTTTTCAACTGCAAAGTAAAACTTTGTCAACATGTTTTATCTAATAAAATAAAGTTCAGTCTGTTCATCTCACTTCAATCATTTTTATTGCAGAACCTGGTATTTTCTCAAGCAGACGGATGTAAACACTGTAATCTGTGTTGCATGTACCTGACAAACTGTGTGTGTGTGTGTGTGTGTGTGTGGACTACTGTACTATTACAGGTATTGAAATGAACAATGCAACTTCCTTAAACAAAAAAATTTATAATTATGAATAATTAAATATCGATACTTGGCGTCCCTGTATCGATACAGTATCGCCATGCAAAGTATCGCGATACTACTACGTATAGATTTTAACCCCCACCCCAGTTACGCCTTTCAACCGGAGATGGCCATCCAACTTTTTCATAAAAGACACAGCGGTGCATATCATATCTGTCACCAGTAATAAATCAGTTGGAGGGCATTCAAAGGAAAAAAGTTGTAAAATTCACAGTTAATGAGGGTATTGGAGTACTTTCGAGGAGATGTCAAATGTATATACTCCCTTTTCTTGACTCCTTCTGTATCACAAACAGTACTGTATTTGCAAATCTGGTATGTCATAAATGTATAGATGTAGCAGTACTGACTATCTGTATGTCATGTATGTCATATATGTCCTGATGAATTGAAAATGGGGGACCCTGATGTAAACAAGACGAAAGTCTTTCTCTGGTCTGCATCCCCTTAACAATTGTGTGTATTGAGCTGTACTGTATTGTACCCATTCTACAATCTGTTAATAAAGTTTTCAATCAATCAATCAATCATGTATCACAGTTGCACTCGCAAGTGATTTTACACTTCATGCAGCGCCATGTGCTGTTCTACGCAGGTGCCAGCAGATGGCAGCAAATACTCACAATAGTGATTCAGTGGGGTTGAGTTGGAATACAACTTCTTTCTCTGATGTTGTTTGCTGTGGTTGTGTATCTTTACAGATAGACATTTTGGTAGATGTATTTTTTTTAATTTATAATAATACAATTAAAATAAAAAGGATCACATTATCAGTTGTTTTGATGACCCATGTCTATAAAACCTTTCACTCACATAGGTCCATTATTAATTGTGTTTTTGTTGTTGTGATAAGATAAGATATTCCTTTATTGATCCCCTTGGGGAAATCCAGGCATCATAGCAGCATGGGGAGGGGTACATGTATGGGCAGGGTAATAGTAGATAGACATAAATCCAGGCAATAAAAATGATAGTACAGTAGAAAGGTAAAAATAGGCAGTGTAAACAATATAATTAACTCTGAATATACGCGTCTGAGCATGTAGGCAGTGTGATCAAAGGTGCAAAGGAGGGTCTGTATGCCCTAGCCCTTTTATACGTCACAATAAATATGGTTACAATAAACACTAGAATCTAAATACTATGAGTAAGTAAAGTATACAGTATACACAGGTGCAATATACACAAGGTACGGTACCCTAACCGACATGATACACGTAATATGTTATAGTCCATGCAGTTTAGGTGGGAGTCAGACACACGCACAGTGATCAGACATTCCTAGCAGGCGGCGCTCCCTGCCCACTGTTGTGGAGCCTGATGGCTGCTCGGTACCAAGGCCTGCCAGAGTCCAGTCTCGAGTCCCCAGTGTTCGAGTCCGAGTCGCCAAAGAAGAGCCTGAATCGAGTCCCCATTACCCGAGTCCAAGTCATCAAGGTTGAGTCCACTCCACTCTGGCAGTCAAAGAGCTGACGTACAAATAAAAAAAAAGGTCTACATTAGGCGGCTGTGTGGCGCAGCGGACATTGCGCTCGTCACCAACGCAAGAGACACCGGGTTCGACTCCGGCTGTCGGCGTTGCCTCCGGCTTGGGCCGGCCGTCATACTAACTCAATTGGCAGAGTCAGCGGGTGGAAGTCGATGGGTGGTAATCTGGACGTTGTGGACAGCGACTCCTACAGGTCGGTTGGGGACGCCTGCACAGCAAAGACAGGAAATGGCGTGGGTAGTGTGAGCCTCCCACACGTTACTCCTCGCCAATGAGAGTCCGCGCTGGCAGGTGAAAAGATGTGACAGGCTGCCTCCTCGTGTATCGGAGGGAACACGTGATGCAAGGCTTCTATCCTCCCAACAACTGGTCAGTGGGGGGCATATGCGAGCAACGTTCAAGACAGGGGAGGGGAGAATTGGCACAGTGAAATTGGGATGGGAGAAAAATAGAAAAAGAGGAGAAAAAGTGGATAAAAAAAAGGTCTACATTAAACATAAATGACACAGCGGTCACCGTTTCAAAGGGAGTTTATTTACTTTGTGACAATAACCAAACAAATCCACTAGCCATCAATATGAAATAAAAAATAAATAACTATTTATCAATTACCGAGTCCTGGTCTCTAGTACTACAACACTGGTTAGTGCTAAATGCTCAGTTACATTACAGTCCTTCTAGTTAGCATTTGTGATCATTTGGAACCTTCCAGAAATGCTCTTCTATAAATGGTAAACGGTGTGTGGTTTTAACCAAAGCGCGGTAAATGGTTTTATCCAAAGCGCTTTACAATTTGTTCCTCACATTTTATCCATTCATTCACACACCGACGGCGGAGGCGACCATGCAAGGTGCCAACCTGCTCATCGGGAGCAGTTAGGGGTTAAGTGTCTGGCTCAAGGTCACTTCGACAGACTGCCCGGGAAACAAACTGGGAACTTCTGGATTACCAGACGACTGCTCTACCTCTCGAGCCACTGTTGCCCCCCATATATATATAATATATAACTACAAATGTAAAGTGGGAGGTCTGGCCAGACTAGACACCTTGTTCAGGACAGATTCGATGGGGTCCTTGTGTTATCAACCTTGTTGGATTAATCACACTGGTTTTTGGGAGAGACCTCCTACAGTGAAGGCATTGGAAGATGGAAAAGGGAAGTATTCAAGCGAAATCATAAACACCTTATATCTGTTTTCCTTCATTTTCACTCATGGAATCACATTGTTATTATGTAATTATTACTATTCACAATACTATTCATGTTGACTAGCGCCGTGGTGTAGCGGTTCACTGAAGCCACGGTTCGGTACGAGTTCATTACAACAGGAAAAAAGCTACAAAAATCTAGGTTTATTTTAATTTACAGTAGTTTGAACACAGTATTACAAGTTATATATAGTTCTACACTGTAGCGTATATAGTCCCCCCTGAGACGTATTTGTCGTATGACTGGAAGTACCAAACCGTGCCGTCAGAACCGTGAATTCAGAACCATGAAGTCAGTACCATGAAGTCAGTACCATGAAGTCAGAGCCGCAAAGTCAGTACCATGAAGTCAGTACCATGAAGTCAGAACCATGAAGTCAGTACCATGAAGTCGGTACCATGAAGTCAGTACCATGAAGTCAGTACCATGAAGTCAGAACCATGAAGTCAGTACCATGAAGTCAGTACCATGAAGTCAGTACCATGAAGTCGGTACCATGAAGTCAGTACCATGAAGTCAGTACCATGAAGTCAGAACCATGAAGTCAGTACCATGAAGTCGGTACCATGAAGTCAGTACCATGAAGTCAGTACCATGAAGTCAGAACCATGAAGTCAGTACCATGAAGTCAGTACCATGAAGTCAGAGCCGCAAAGTCAGTACCATGAAGTCAGAACCATGAAGTCAGTACCATGAAGTCAGTACCATGAAGTCAGTACCATGAAGTCAGTACCATGAAGTCAGAGCCGCAAAGTCAGTACCATGAAGTCAGAACCATGAAGTCAGTACCATGAAGTCAGTACCATGAAGTCAGTACCATGAAGTCAGTACCATGAAGTCAGAACCATGAAGTCAGTACCATGAAGTCAGTACCATGAAGTCAGAACCATGAAGTCAGTACCATGAAGTCAGTACCATGAAGTCAGTACCATGAAGTCAGAGCCGCAAAGTCAGTACCATGAAGTCAGAACCATGAAGTCAGAACCATGAAGTCAGTACCATGAAGTCGGTACCATGAAGTCAGTACCATGAAGTCAGTACCATGAAGTCAGAGCCGCAAAGTCAGTACCATGAAGTCAGAACCATCATCATCATCATCATCATCATCATCATCATCATCATCATCATCATCATCATCATCATTTATTTATTCGCACATGGAATTACCACAGTCCAACAGTACATATTCATATAATTTACCAAAAATACTATGGCCGAAAGGAACAGGAAGAAGAAAAAATCTTATATATACCTGCCCCTACACACACACACAACACACCGATAGACATATTGTGTAAAACCAAACAGAATATACCCAAATTAACATCAACACAACCAAATTAAATCAACATAAATAAACCCATTTTGTCTATCTATCAGTCAAACTATATTTAGGTTCATTCATTTACACACACACACACCCCCCCCCACACACACACACACACTTATATATATATATATATATTATACTATCTAATTTCTATTTTATTATAATATAAGTCAGTACCATGAAGTCGGTACCGCAAAGTCGGTACAGCAAAGTCAGAACCGCAAAGTCAGTACCGTGAATTCAGAACCGTGACGTCAGTAGGCTACCGTGAAGTCATCATGTCAGAACCCTAATGTCAATGCAGCAAAGTCAGAACTGTGACATCAATACCATGGAGTCAGAACTGTGACATCAATACCATGGAGTCAGAACTGTGACATCAATACCATGGAGTCAGAACTGTGACATCAATACCATGGAGTCAGAACTGTGACATCAATACCATTTATCTTTATCTTTTATTACGGATCCCCATTAGTCATCACCGCAGCAACAACTAGTCTTCCTGGGGTCCACACACAACAAAACAGTACATACATACATAACATTATAGCATACATTAAAAAATATATTCCAATATTCCTACATATAAAAATAATTCCAAATAGCATTACAGTACACAAACAGAGTATCAGATCACAGAAAATACAATAAAAGGGATTAAACTCTCAGACAGTCATATATTTACAGTGTACACTACAGTATCTGTGTTTTTCTTTAATGTAAACTAATTGCTTTTTCTCTCAATGCTGTTTTCAAATGATTTTTAAAACGTATCTTACTGGTTATCTGTGTAAGGTGTACTGGCAGTTTATTCCAATATGACATGGTTCTTCTATATAACACAGTTTTCTTTGCTGCATTGGTTTTTTCCACTAGATGTCCCCGTTGCCACTAGATGTCGCTGTTACGGTGCCACCAGCCCACACGTCACATAGACACATTGCTCTCTTCCATTCCATCAGCAGCCATGGTGCAGTACAGCGTATATAGCTGGGCACAGTGGGCAGCCAGAAGCTCCCTGACCTCTCCTCTAGCGCCTGGTGCAGTCGGGGCCAGAGAGAGGCTGGTTCAGTATGTCGTTACAAGGAATTGATGCTCATCATGACTCGAGTTATGATTTATGAACAATAAACTCCAGGTCCCGGTGTCACATGTAGGTCAAGTGAGATGCCCCGGCCGGGCCTCGTCTCAGTCGACTTTATTCTTTAACAGGTGTTACAGGTGTGTGTTACAGGTGTGTGTTACAGGTGTGTGTTATAGGTGTGTGTGTGTGTTATGTGTGTGTGTGTGTGTGTGTGTGTGTGTGTGTGTGTCTGTTACAGGTGTGTGTGTGTGTGTTATAGGTGTACATGTGTGTGTGTGTGTGTGTGTGTGTGTCTGTTATATGTATGTGTGTGTGTGTGTGTGTGTGTGGTGTGTGTGTGTTATAGGTGTGTGTGTGTGTGTGTGTGTGTGTGTGTGTGTGTTATAGGTGTGTGTGTGTTATAGGTGTGTGCCTGTTAAAGGTGTGTGTGTTATAGGGTGTGTGTCTGTTACAGGTGTGTGTGTGTGTGTGTGTGTGTGTTATAGGTGTGTGTGTTATAGGTGTGTGTTATAGGTGTGTGTCTGTTATAGGTGTTTGTGTTATAGGTGTGTGTGTTATAGGTGTGTGTGTTATAGGTGTGTGTCTGTTACAGGTGTGTGTCTGTTATAGGTGTGTGTCTGTTACAGGTGTGTGTCTGTTATAGGTGTGTGTCTGTTATAGGTGTGCGTCTGTTACAGGTGTGTGTGTGTGTGTGTGTTTGTTATAGGTGTGTGTCTGTGTGTGTCTGTTACAGACATCACACAAACACACTATAGGTCACTTTAAACACACAAGAAAATGACACTTTAAAGGAAGGGGAAAAAAGGACACTTTAAGAAAAGAACTTGTTGTGATTATTGCATAGTACAGCTAGTAACAGCAAGTATAGCATAGGGACATAGAAGTAAAACTGTATATTGTATAGGAGTGTCAGTGTGCATATAGGACCCAGTGCCTTGAAGTAATTTATTAACATGTCTATTTTATTACTATTTACTATTATTACTATTGTATTCTTGCACAATCGTAGCGGGCATGGCCAACCGCATTTCACTGTAGGCCCTGGTATGTATGTGATAAATAAACTCTTGAATCTTGAATCACACACACATCCAGACATCACACACACAGTCAGACGTCACACACACACACACACACACACACACACACACACACACACACACACACACACACACACACACACACACACACACACACACACACACACACACACACACACACACACACACACACACACACACACACAGCCAGACATCACACACACAGCCAGACATCACACACACACACAGCCAGACGTCACACACACAGCCAGACATCACACACACACACACACACACACACACACACACACACACACACACACACACACACACACACACACACACACACACACACACACACACACACACACACACACACACAGCCAGACAGCACACACACAGCCAGACATCACACACACACACACACACACACACACACACACACACACACACACACACACACACACACACACACACACAAACACACACACACACACACACACACACACACACACAGACAGACAGCACACACACAGCCAGACATCACACACACACACAGCCAGACGTCACACACACACACACACACACACACACACACACACACACACACACACACACACACAGACAGACAGCACACATTGCGGGGATCAAGTGGAAAGTGTGATGTGGTGCGGCAGCCCTTTATTTCCTATGTGGAACGGTTGACTACGTCTCTCACCTCCTGAAACAAGGACACTTATAGTAACGACTCTGTAACGCGAAGTGCTCTGTGAACTTTTTATTTTTGTATTTTGGTGTTTTGTTTTCTTTTGTTTTTGTTTCGTTTGTATGCGTATGTATGTATGTTACGTATGTAGTGTCTTCTGTAATGTCTAAAAAAACTGTAATAAAAACACATTGACAATAAAAATAAAAAATAAAGTTATCTGGAGGCACAGCCGTTTTGGAGGGACAAGTTAAAGGTCCAAGTCACCACCGGTGAAGAGAAGACGGCATGGAATCCCTCGGCCTCCACTGCACGGCTGGCTGCGCGCGGCGAGGAGGGAGTCAGGACGCATGAGGAGCGGATTGGCCACGGAGTCGACAGGGGAGCGTGTTTACAGAGGAGGACCGGCTGACGGAGGAGGAGATGTTGTTAATTAAAAGAAAACGCTTTCCAGGACAGACAGCAAAGAGACTCTGAGACACAGGGCTGCTGCCTGGTTCCTGTTGTTTTCCCCTCTGACCTGCGGCCATCGCTGTTGTCGTCCATCCAGGGGCGACAGCGGCTCTCGGGAGGTAGAGCGGTCGTCTGGTAAGCCGGAGGTTCGCTGTTTGATTCCTGCTCACAGTCATCACCGTGAAACGTACAGGTAGTGGAACCCCTGAAGGGTCATTGTTATTTGGTGTGGTCTCTATTGATGAAGTATTGTTTTTGTTTTATATATTGTATCTTGTTTTATGTTCCCCGCACACACACACACGCTCACATAAACACACTTACATTCACTTCACACGTCGTATTTTAAAGGACAATGGAAACAAGCTTTTTGATCCACTTTTTCTCCTCCTGTTTTTCTTGTATTTTCTCCCATCCCAATTGAGTCGTTATGCCAATTCCCCCCTCCACTTCCTGGTCATTGCACGCATTTGCCCCCTACTTGCCGATCTAGGGAGCCCTGAAGTCCATCACATGCTTCCTCCGACACATAGGAGACAGCCAGCAGCCTCTTTTCACCTGGCAGCGAGGACTCTCATTGGGTGAAGTGTAACGTGTGGGAGGTCACACTATACCCCACCCAGATCACCACCCACCGGCTTCCCTCCCGCTGACACAGCCAAACGTGTCGGTATGACGACCGGCCAAGTCGGAGGCACCGCTGGCTTCTATACCAGTGTCTCTGCGGTGGTAGATAGACGCTTAGTCTGCTGCCCTACCCGGCCGCCCTTGTGTTTTTATCCTTTTGATCAATATTGTATTGCGCAATCCTTGATTTGTTGCTTCAATAAATACATCAATCAATCAATCCTCCCGGGCAGTGTGTCGAACTGTCCTTGAGCGAGGCGCTTAACCCCCTAACTGCTCCCGAAGAGCAGGTCGGCACCTCGCGCGGTCGCCCCCCGCCATCGGCGTGTGAATGTGTGAGTGAGTGGGTAAAAATGTGAGGAACACTCTTTGGATAAAAGCTGCTATATAAATGCAGTCCATTTAAGTGACCAGGTCCCGTGAGGGACTGGCTGCAGAGAGGGGTCTGTCTTCCTGAAGGGGGGGGGGTCCCGTCTGCAGAGAGGGGTCTGTCTTCCTGAAGGGGGGGGGGGGGTCCCGTCTGCAGAGAGGGGTCTGTAGTCCTGAAGGGGGGGGTCCCGTCTGCAGAGAGGGGTCTGTCTTCCTGAAGGGGGGGGGTCCCGTCTGCAGAGAGGGGTCTGTAGTCCTGAAGGGGGGGGTCCCGTCTGCAGAGAGGGGTCTGTCTTCCTGAAGGGGGGGGGGTCCCATCTGTAGAGAGGGGTCTGTAGTCCTGAAGGGGGGGTCCCGTCTGCAGAGAGGGGTCTGTAGTCCTGAAGGGGGGGGTCCCGTGAGAGAGGGGTCTGTAGTCCTGAAGGGGGGGGTCCCGTCTGCAGAGAGGGGTCTGTAGTCCTGAAGGGGGGGGGTCCCGTCTGCAGAGAGGGGTCTGTAGTCCTGAAGGGGGGGGTCCCGTCTGCAGAGAGGGGTCTGTAGTCCTGAAGGGGGGGGGGTCCCGTCTGCAGAGAGGGGTCTGTAGTCCTGAAGGGGGGGGTCCCGTCTGCAGAGAGGGGTCTGTAGTCCTGAAGGGGGGGGGTCCCGTCTGCAGAGAGGGGTCTGTAGTCCTGAAGGGGGGGGTCCCGTGAGAGAGGGGTCTGTAGTCCTGAAGGGGGGGGGGGTCCCGTGAGAGAGGGGTCTGTAGTCCTGAAGGGGGGGGTCCCGTCTGCAGAGAGGGGTCTGTAGTCCTGAAGGGGGGGGGGTCCCACAGATCTGTGTGAGGGACCAGAGGAGCATCTAGGTTCTTCCCCTTGTTGGGGAAATCTGACAGATAATTTCTAGAGGTATTAAAGGAACACACCGGCCATTTAAGATGTTTTTTTTAATGCCCATAATCTCATAGATATAACAAAACTACAAACTGTCTTGTACAAATTCAATTCAAACCCCTTGATTGTTTATTGCTGGTGATAGCTATAGCAACTTCTCCAACATGTGTGTTTACTGGGTTCTGCCGTGATGATGAATCCAATGCCACTCGGAGAGGTCAGCCCTCAGTAAACAGAAATGGTATTAATGGTATTTCAACTCCATTGAGATTTAGAGAAGTTGGACCATTTCAACAACTTTGCGGGTAAGTGTTTGACAAATAAGTGGTCCAGATCAAGTCAAGTCAACTGTATGTTTAGGTTAATATAAAGTGCTTCTGAGTGAGTAAATAGAATTCCATAACGTATCGGCCCCAGGAGATCTACACTGTAAGAAAAAAACCTGCAAGAAAACGGTAAATGTCTGGCATCAATAGTTTCCAAATACTTACTGTCAAATTACAGTAAAATCAAATACATTTACAGATTACAACTAGGGATGTCCGATATTATCCGCCGATATCGGCATTAAAATGTGATTTTGTGATTTTCTTTTATTTTTTTTTATTATTTCTATAACCTTTATTTACCCAGGCAAGCAAGTAGGAACAAATTATGATTTTATTTATTGTCAAAAGTATGCATAATGTTGTGTTAATTCCACAACAAGAGATATGTAATGTTAATTACCTGAAATTATTAAATTGTTTGGGGGGAGAAACCCTGCATATATCGGTATCGGTTGATATCGGTTGATATCGGTATCGGAAATTAAGAGTTGGACAATATCGGTATATCGGTATCGGTAAAAAAGCCAATATCGAGCATCCCTAATTACAACCTTTATTTAATGGTTAATGGATAAAATGTAATTTACTGTATTTGTATGGCATTTACACTTAAAGTAGAAAAACAAAAGTAATCTGTGTAAAATAATACAGTGAATTTCCCGTGAAAAAACATTTATTTTTTACAGTGTAGAGTTAATTTCAGTCTATGTTCATTTGCCCGGTGTGACATGAATAGGGTTGGGCATCGTTTGGATTTGAACGATTCCGATTCCGATTCTCCATATCGATTCCTGTTCTGAACGATTCTCGATTCCGATTCTTTGAGGTGCAGGTCACAGCTTATTTCGCAGGAGAATTTAATTTTTTTTTGAAAATTTTACATTTCTTTCATACTATTCACATTTTCAGTTGACTTGATACAGTTTAATTTAATTATATACATGCCCATATACACCCATTCCTAATTATAAAATGTAAAAAAAAATATATATATATATATATATATATACATATACATGCCTACACACACTACTCATATTTAAGAGAATAATGAGGTCTTTTTTTCATAATAATAATAATAATAATAATAATAATAATAATAATAATAATAATAATAATAATAATAATAATAATAATAATAATAATAATAATAATAATAATAATAATAATAATAATAATAATAATAATAATAATAATAATAATAATAATAATAATAATAATAATAATAATAATAATAATAATAATAATAATAATAATAATAATAATAATAATAATAATAATAATAATAATAATAATAATAATAATAATAATAATAATAATAATAATAATAATAATAATAATAATAATAATAATAATAATAATAATAATAATAATAATAATAATAATAATAATAATAATAATAATAATAATAATAATAATAATGATAATGATAATGATAATGATAATAATAATAATAATAATAATAATAATAATAATAATAATAATAATAATAATAATAATAATAATAATAATAATAATAATAATAATAATAATAATAATAATAATAATAATAATAATAATAATAATAATAATAATATATCACTTGTATTTGTTATCATCCATAGATCATTTAAGCCTTCACCTTGTTCTCATCCTTCTGGCTCTTAGTTTAATATTTACTAATTGGGAAAAATAAAAATAAAAATAAATAAACACTGTTTGCGGCATATTAAGATCTACAAGGTATAGGCTATTAATTAAATAATACATAATTTTTAGAGTAACAAAACGAAAATCCTTTCACAATCATCTGCTACACTCTTGAGTGCATATAGTAGTATGCTTTCATAGTAGGTGTAATATAGGCAAGAAATATAGCTTGCTAAGTAAAATTTTGACTACAAATCCATTTCTCCACCACAGTATCTTTCCCCCAGACATACCCTGTTTGTCATTCCCCCCCAGAGATATTCGTCATCCTATATCACACACCCACTCTGTCATAGTTAGACACAAATTATCCAAAAAGAAAACCTGACGTCTTCATCTACGCCCCGTTTCCTCTGTCATTGGGGCTAATTTCCTTATCGGATAATTGATACCTCCACCTGTCAACCTGGGCTGAATGGCTTCAGTGAAGACACAGATACTCTATGAAACCATGGCGATAACATCCCTCACTGATTAACCTGGCTAATCTCAGAGCGAGTGGGGCAGATTAACCATTCGTGGCATTTGCATGAATGAAGGCTGCTATTTGGCTATCGGTATACGCTGCGGCGGGGATGGCTTGCTCCTGTCACTGGGAACCAGGTGGGTGTGATTGTGTCCGTGGGGCCGTCGCTGCCTTCGGGCTGGGAATGGAGCTGTCAGCTTATCTGTGTGTGGGCTAAAGTGAGCCATCACGGAACGCTCCTGTTCCACAGGGCGAGAGGGGAGAGAAATGCACCAAGAACAACATTTTGGCCAAGCGTGGTTCCGGAATTCCTTCTTTGACAGTGGTGGCTGTAGTGGTGGCTGTAATGGCTGTAGTGGTGGCTGTAGTGGTGGCTGTAGTGGTGGCTGTAGTGGTGGCTGTAGTGGTGGCTGTAGTGGCTGTAGTGGTGGCTGTAGTGGCTGTAGTGGTGGCTGTAGTGGCTGTAGTGGTGGCTGTAGTGGCTGTAGTGGCTGTAGTGGTGGCTGTAGTGGCTGTAGTGGCTGTAGTGGTGGCTGTAGTGGCTGTAGTGGCTGTAGTGGCTGTAGTGGCTGTAGTGGCTGTAGTGGCTGTAGTGGCTGTAGTGGCTGTAGTGGTGGCTGTAGTGGCTGTAGTGGCTGTAGTGGTGGCTGTAGTGGTGGCTGTAGTGGTGGCTGTAGTGGCTGTAGTGGTGGCTGTAGTGGCTGTAGTGGCTGTAGTGGCTGTAGTGGCTGTAGTGGCTGTAGTGGCTGTGGTGGCTGTAGTGGCTGTAGTGGCTGTAGTGGCTGTAGTGGCTGTAGTGGCTGTAGTGGCTGTAGTGGCTGTAGTGGCTGTAGTGGCTGTAGTGGCTGTAGTGGTGGCTGTAGTGGCTGTAGTGGTGGCTGTAGTGGCTGTAGTGGTGGCTGTAGTGGCTGTAGTGGCTGTAGTGGCTGTAGTGGTGGCTGTAGTGGCTGTAGTGGTGGCTGTAGTGGCTGTAGTGGTGGCTGTAGTGGTGGCTGTAGTGGCTGTAGTGGTGGCTGTAGTGGCTGTAGTGGCTGTATTGGCTGTAGTGGCTGTAGTGGCTGTAGTGGCTGTAGTGGCTGTAGTGGCTGTAGTGGCTGTAGTGGCTGTAGTGGTGGATGTAGTGGCTGTAGTGGCTGTAGTGGCTGTAGTGGCTGTAGTGGCTGTAGTGGCTGTAGTGGTGGCTGTAGTGGCTGTAGTGGCTGTAGTGGTGGCTGTAGTGGCTGTAGTGGCTGTAGTGGTGGCTGTAGTGGTGGCTGTAGTGGCTGTAGTGGTGGCTGTAGTGGCTGTAGTGGCTGTAGTGGTGGCTGTAGTGGCTGTAGTGGCTGTAGTGGCTGTAGTGGTGGCTGTAGTGGTGGCTGTGGTGGTGGCTGTAGTGGCTGTAGTGGCTGTAGTGGCTGTAGTGGCTGTAGTGGTGGCTGTAGTGGTGGCTGTAGTGGCTGTAGTGGCTGTAGTGGCTGTAGTGGTGGCTGTAGTGGCTGTAGTGGCTGTAGTGGCTGTAGTGGCTGTAGTGGTGGCTGTAGTGGTGGCTGTAGTGGCTGTAGTGGCTGTAATGGCTGTAGTGGCTGTAGTGGCTGTAGTGGTGGCTGTAGTGGCTGTAGTGGTGGCTGTAGTGGCTGTAGTGGTGGCTGTAGTGGCTGTAGTGGCTGTAGTGGTGGCTGTAGTGGTGGCTGTAGTGGCTGTAGTGGCTGTAGTGGCTGTAGTGGCTGTAGTGGTGGCTGTAGTGGCTGTAGTGGCTGTAGTGGCTGTAGTGGTGGCTGTAGTGGTGGCTGTAGTGGCTGTAGTGGTGGCTGTAGTGGTGGCTGTAGTGGCTGTAGTGGCTGTAGTGGGGGCTGTAGTGGCTGTAGTGGGGGCTGTAGTGGCTGTAGTGGCTGTAGTGGCTGTAGTGGCTGTAGTGGTGGCTGTAGTGGCTGTAGTGGCTGTAGTGGTGGCTGTAGTGGCTGTAGTGGCTGTAGTGGCTGTAGTGGTGGCTGTAGTGGCTGTAGTGGTGGCTGTAGTGGCTGTAGTGGTGGCTGTAGTGGCTGTAGTGGCTGTAGTGGCTGTAGTGGTGGCTGTAGTGGCTGTAGTGGTGGCTGTAGTGGCTGTAGTGGTGGCTGTAGTGGCTGTAGTGGCTGTAGTGGTGGCTGTAGTGGTGGCTGTAGTGGCTGTAGTGGCTGTAGTGGCTGTAGTGGCTGTAGTGGTGGCTGTAGTGGCTGTAGTGGCTGTAGTGGCTGTAGTGGTGGCTGTAGTGGTGGCTGTAGTGGCTGTAGTGGTGGCTGTAGTGGTGGCTGTAGTGGCTGTAGTGGCTGTAGTGGGGGCTGTAGTGGCTGTAGTGGGGGCTGTAGTGGCTGTAGTGGCTGTAGTGGCTGTAGTGGCTGTAGTGGTGGCTGTAGTGGCTGTAGTGGCTGTAGTGGTGGCTGTAGTGGCTGTAGTGGCTGTAGTGGCTGTAGTGGTGGCTGTAGTGGCTGTAGTGGTGGCTGTAGTGGCTGTAGTGGTGGCTGTAGTGGCTGTAGTGGCTGTAGTGGCTGTAGTGGCTGTAGTGGTGGCTCTAGTGGTGGCTGTAGTGGCTGTAGTGGTGGCTGTAGTGGCTGTAGTGGTGGCTGTAGTGGTGGCTGTAGTGGCTGTAGTGTCTGTAGTGGCTGTAGTGGCTGTAGTGGCTGTAGTGGCTGTAGTGGTGGCTGTAGTGGCTGTAGTGGCTGTAGTGGCTGTAGTGGCTGTAGTGGCTGTAGTGGCTGTAGTGGTGGCTGTAGTGGTGGCTGTAGTGGCTGTAGTGGTAGCTGTAGTGGCTGTAGTGGCTGTAGTGGTGGCTGTAGTGGCTGTAGTGGCTGTAGTGGCTGTAGTGGCTGTAGTGGCTGTAGTGGCTGTAGTGGTGGCTGTAGTGGCTGTAGTGGTGGCTGTAGTGGCTGTAGTGGTGGCTGTAGTGGCTGTAGTGGCTGTAGTGGCTGTAGTGGTGGCTGTAGTGGCTGTAGTGGCTGTAGTGGCTGTAGTGGCTGTAGTGGCTGTAGTGGCTGTAGTGGTGGCTGTAGTGGCTGTAGTGGTGGCTGTAGTGGCTGTAGTGGCTGTAGTGGCTGTAGTGGTGGCTGTAGTGGCTGTAGTGGCTGTAGTGGCTGTAGTGGCTGTAGTGGTGGCTGTAGTGGCTGTAGTGGCTGTAGTGGCTGTAGTGGTGGCTGTAGTGGCTGTAGTGGCTGTAGTGGCTGTAGTGGCTGTAGTGGTGGCTGTAGTGGTGGCTGTAGTGGTGGCTGTAGTGGCTGTAGTGGTGGCTGTAGTGGCTGTAGTGGTGGCTGTAGTGGCTGTAGTGGTGGCTGTAGTGGCTGTAGTGGCTGTAGTGGCTGTAGTGGCTGTAATGGCTGTAGTGGCTGTAATGGCTGTAGTGGCTGTAGTGGCTGTAGTGGCTGTAGTGGTGGCTGTAGTGGTGGCTGTAGTGGCTGTAGTGGCTGTAGTGGCTGTAGTGGCTGTAGTGGCTGTAGTGGTGGCTGTAGTGGCTGTAGTGGCTGTAGTGGTGGCTGTAGTGGCTGTAGTGGCTGTAGTGGCTGTAGTGGCTGTAGTGGCTGTAGTGGTGGCTGTAGTGGCTGTAGTGGCTGTAGTGGCTGTAGTGGTGGCTGTAGTGGCTGTAGTGGCTGTAGTGGCTGTAGTGGCTGTAGTGGCTGTAGTGGCTGTAGTGGCTGTAGTGGCTGTAGTGGCTGTAGTGGCTGTAGTGGCTGTAGTGGGGGCTGTAGTGGCTGTAGTGGTGGCTGTAGTGGCTGTAGTGGCTGTAGTGGGGGCTGTAGTGGGGGCTGTATTGGTGAAAAAAGATAAATCATAATTCATATTCTCCTTTGTTTCATCACTAAGCAAGCCTAGTAATAGACACAATATTTCTGACACTGGGAATACATTCATTGAGGTCCATAGATGTCCCTAGATACCAAGAACCGGCAACTGGACCTTGTAGAAGTGGAGCAATATTCTATTTACTTAGGTATGTATTTTAGGCAGATTTTCAGAAAATAGGGCTCCAGGCTTAAGATGTTAAGTGTCTTGCTCAAGGACACATTGACACAATGTTATTATAAGTAGTGCTTCTTAAATATGCGTAATTGACAGACCATCTATTTCTAATGTTTATCTATTGTTTTGAGTAAAGGGCAGGCAAAATAAGATTTCCTTCTCCTTTTTCTTTTTCACTCATGGAATGTGCAAATTGAGACGTGCTTTGATTAAATGGTGCATTTATATAACAGCTTTTTATCCAAAGTGCTTTACAATTTTGTTCCTCACATTTCACCCATTCACTCAAACATTCACACACTGACAGCGGAGGCGACCATGCCAGGTGCCAGCCTGCTCATCGGGAGCAATTAGGAGAGGTGTTAGTTGGACAATGCCTAGGCTAACTGTCACTGTCCACTTCCATTCATTGTGCTGAGCTAGGCTAACGTGCAGCCAGATAGCTCTCTACTGAACGCACAGAGAGGAAACTGGTATCTCTCTCTGGAGAAGACGGTGAGCTAATTTCCCAAAATGTTGGCGTGTTCCTTTGAGACCAACCAAGACAGGCTCTACTACTCATCTGAACCGAAATAATAAAAATAAAGACTTTAGTACCTGTATAATACCCACTAATTGCATCACATACCATTCTCTTGTATAGACATTCCGTTGCACAATCACTTAGTTTGGTGCAGAGGTGTGTGGCAACCTGTCCTAGCAACTCCTCACACTATATTTACCCCTATTTACTCGTATCTTTATATTCAGATCAAAAATGTATTGCCTAGGGGCGCTCCAGTAGCACACCACATAGCGTGCTGAGTCGCGAAACGGTCGTCCCGGGTTCGTTTCCCAGTCCCGGTGACCATTTGCCGCATATGTCTTCCCTACCGCTCCTCCCGTTCTCCCTCTCTCCCTCTATCGGTCCTGCGTGGCCAGAAAAAGCTGAAAATGCTATAAATAAAAGATAAAAAAAAATTATTATTATTGCCTATATTCATGTCTTTCTTCTATTACCCTGCCCATACTTGTACCCCCCCCACCCCCCCCCACCCCCTTTCCGCTCCCCCATGCTGCTATGATGCCCGATTTTCCCCAAGGGGATCAATAAAGGAATATCTTATCTTTATCGTATCTCATCTTAAAGGGGAACAAGAACTCAAAGATCTTGCCACGGCCCAGAAGTTATTAGTGAACATGACTCTTTCATAAAGCCAGAAACCAGAGAAGTAAGACTTTATCTTACTGATGTCATCTGGTATAAAGTCTGAAGCTGCTCCATGAATGGGAGACAGATTTAGTCTGGATCCACAGAATGTTTGTTTTCTTTTTGTCTTTTTTTTTTATTTATACCCAAATGACCTTTATAGTGTTAAAGAAACAGAAAATGTACCCACATACTCACACGATTCCCCCAGTGTTTGCAATGTCATAACATCTTATCCCCCTTCATTGTAAATGGTGCTTTTATCCAAAGCGCTTTAGATTTTGTTCCTCACATTTTTACCCGTTCCCTCACACATTCACACAGTGACGGCGGAGGCGACCATGCAAGGTGCCGACCTGCTCATCAGGATCAGTTAGGGGGTTAAGTGTCAAACCGGAAACCACCGGATTACCAGACGATTGGACTGTCTTAGACCAGAGGAATAACATGTAGTAGTAGTAGTAGTAGTAGTAGTAGTAGTAGTAGTCAGGCACGTGCACACATAGAGGCCAAGGGGTGCCTGAGCACCTGCCTTTTTGAGCCTCATCAAAAAAGTGCCCTTTTTTTTTTTTACAGTTACGCATATAGACTGCCCTTCGAACTGAAAAATGTCAGGATAGAATAAAAATATTAGGTAAAGAGAGAGAGATGCCCCATATTCCATTGCAGTTTGCACGGCCTCCTCAGCGTGCCTCTCCGCGGACCTATATATTTTATGCATAGCGTGGGTGGTGATGATGATGATGATGATAGAAACCGCTGTTGAATGCTGGTATTACACTCATTGAGGGACACGAAGAAGTCAAGTCCGATGGGATTTGGAAATCTCATACAAATCGGGATTGGAATAAAAAATGCATTTATATTAAACAATACAGAATATACAGCACTTCTTGGGGTCTGTAGGGTAAGCACTTATTCCCTCCCCCCTGAACATTTATGGAGATGTATGGGCCTTTTAAGTCAGTGATAAAAGTGTCTTTTCAAGTCAAGTCAAGTCAAGAGTTTTAATTGTCACGGCATACAGGTATACAATGAAATGCGGGTGGTCTTGCCCGCAACGATGTGCAATACAGTGGTACATATAATAGAATCAAAAGAAGAAAACAACATTGTGCAGTAACAGGTAACAGGTAACATGGAGTGACATCTCGGATAAGTGAGTTCCTGCACTGATTATTATAGTTCAATATTCAATATTTGATCACCAAAAACCCCCAAAAAGCATAAAAAGGGGTCCCACCGCCCGAAAAGGGGCCTTAAAAATCGTGCTCGCGCGCTATGCTCGCTCGGTTAATATATACACACAAGTGTAGTGCCCTTTTCAGCCTTTGAGCACCTGCCCCTCTAAAGTCCTGTGCACGTCCCTGGTAGTAGTAGTAGTAGTAATAGTAGTAGTAGTAGTAGTAGTAGTAGTTTTATTCAGCCATCACACACAATACAATATGCACAATCATTTAACAGTTTTTGATTTATAATAATAACTGGACTTTGGAGAAGTCTTTATTTGGCATGCAGGCAGACACACATGCGATGGGCGGCACACACACAGGAACACACACACATGCAGTTAGTTGGGTCACCGTGTGACGGTTGGGCATGATAAATGGTGGATAGAGATTAACCCAGGAGCAGACCAGCAGAGGACAGACGAAGGCAGGTGTTGCGTTTTGAAAAGTGAGCAATGCTCCTTTAATGACATACAGAGCAGCTCCAATAATACAGAGAGAGAGCAATTATTTTCACAAGCTAATTGCCCTACAAAACAAAAACACTATGATAGAATCTATCCTCCGTGACCGGAGCGATAGACCTTGACAGGACAGATAAATTACTTACAAGAAAGGGGAAAACGCAAACGGCTTGACAAGACATGAACACAGGAACCAGGTAACAACGTGAAATGACGCGACAGGGAAGACAGGAAGTAACAGGGATATATACAGACACTGATTGACACAGGAGGGTAATTAGGTGATTAGACTCAGCTGGGTAAACAGAGTGACACATAACATTACCAAGTTGAAATATAAATACACACAAACACAACACTGACCAGATCACAAAACCAACACAGATAGGGAAGACATTTAGACCAGGGATTGTTACATCACAGATAAGACAGACATCAAATGTACAGACAACAGATTGATAAGGACCACATGAAACACATTAATAAATAAACAGAAGAGCTGCGCCACCTGAATTAGTCCACAGGATGGCGCAGCAACCTGGGGGGCGCTACATCACCGATGCGATTGAGTCTCTGCACTTGACCCATCCCATCGTCCCTCCCCCCAAGGGCAGCCGGGAGCAGATAGGGGCGTCGGCGAGGGGCCGCGGCCCAGGGACCAATCCAAGTGCTCCAGCCCGTCTTCGTCAGGGATGCGACAGCGTTAGCGATCTGTTGTGCATGTTTTTCCATTGGGTTTATCTTATCCGGGGGGAAACCCTTGCGAGCAATGGGGGGGAGAAGATGCAAACTCCACACAGAAAGGCCTGGGAGGGGGCGCCCCAGTGGCGAACCACATAACGCGCTGAGTCGCGGCACGGCCGACCCGGGTTCGATTCCCCAAACCGTCGTTATTTGTCGAATGTCTTCCCCCCACTCTGTCTCCCGTTTCACCTCTCTCTCTCTCTCTCTACTGGACTGCCCAGTAGAATAAAGCGATAAACGCTAAAAAATAAATCTTTATAAAAAAAGGAAGGCCTGGGAGATACCCAACCTGGGTAACTGGCAACGCGGAAACCTGGTCCCCAGGCGGGAATCGAACACTTGACCTTGTTAACCAACCACTGTTAACCACTACACCACCACGCCGCACATACCCATATGATTTGGCAGTGACTGAAAAGGTACAGGCTGAAGCATAATGCTTGTTGAGATCAGAGGTTCTGTGTAGGATTGTTAGTAACTGTCTAACTGTACATATGGCTGTTTACACTAGTAACTGTTTACCTGCATATATAACTGTCTCCACCAGTGACTGTCTAGTTGCATATATATCTGTTCCCACTAGAGGGCGCTCTAGGCGGAGCCACCCAGGTACACCACCTTGTGGCGAGTATAAAAGGTATACTCCCACTTCGTCCTCTCCCCCCACGCCTCTCAGAGAGAGGAGACCTGTATGTTACTGCTGCTTTCCATGTGAATAAAAAGGAACAACGCCAGTTAAGGCTCAAGATAGAAACCATGCCTCTTGACCACATTATTGTCGCCCTATAGTCGAATTCTGTTAACAATGCTTATACATGCCTGTCCTATATTCTTAATAAAAGACTGAAAACAGAAAAAAAACATCTTAACAAAATAAGAATTATTCACAATTGTAATCTTCAAAAATAGCTATACAAACTATGCAAATTACCCATGTTCCACAAATGAACCCCAACAATAGAAATACAACTCCTTTTAATCCCTTTCTTAGCTTTTTGAATAGTAAATTTACAAACGTCTCTCAAATCATATTTTCTTTCATGTATTGAATTTTTTTTATGAATCCTTAAATTGGGCGTCCTGCCCCTTTAATGCTGTACTTTGCACATCCTACAGATTGCAAATCGTTTTGAGCCAATAAGCTACTGAGGCTTATGGAGTTTTGTGTGGAGAGTTTCCTCCATCCTTTACCTTCATCTCTTCGTATCGTATCGATGCACGATCTGGTAACCTGGCACGGCAGCCGGCCGTGAGTCACGAGAGAAGACATCTGGTCGGGCTTCAGGTTAGTTAGTTAAGCTGAGCCACAGTGATTCGGACCAATCAGCTTTGAGGAACTACTGGTGGCTACGGAACATAATAATAATAATAATAATAATAATAATAATAATAATAATAATAATAATAATAATAATAATAATAATAATAATAATAATAATAATAATAATAATAATAGTAATAATAATAAACTTGATTTGTACTGTATAGCACCTGTAATGGCAGGATTTCTTTAGACTTTCGTTTACCATTTCATTTTCAGTGCAGGCAGCAAAAAGGTTTCAGACTCGTGTCCAATGGCTAATACAAATCTGTATCCACAATTATGATGTACACACTCACGGACTCCAGAATACGTTTTGAAGGTTCTTTAGTTTCTTTGGGCAGTCACAAAGTACAACATCATTCTTCATAGACCGAACTAGGATCATGGACTATGTCTTGCGGACATTCTGTGTAACTGCACTCTCAATGTCAGGCTCCCTGACAGCTGTGGCTTTGGCTGCAGTATCACTGTCGTCCATCTTTGTTGTTTGATGAGGAGATACACAACTTGAGAACGTAATAATTTAACTCTTTGAATTATATTCTTCTTCAGGTGTCACTTGAGACACTTTTGATAAAGATCCAGACACTTTTCTTTATTCAGTTGACATGCACAATGCTCTTATTTGTTTCGTTTTTCTGTTCTTGCCTTTGCTATTAGCAACGTCGTCATCCAGTTTAGCTCAGCAAAGTAACGTTAGTTTCTATAGCTGTCGTCACGAGTCCACATGCTGATCGTTGCTAGCTCCTACCTTCGTCGTCAACGAGGGGCTTCTTTAACTAACTATTCCAATAGCCAGTTTATTTTCTTGATAACGATGTCAATAGCAATATTTCCTCTTGGTTAGACAACTTTTTGACTAATGTAATGGCAGGATTTCTTTAGACTTTCGTTTACCATTTCATTTTCAGTGCAGGCAGCAAAAAGGTTTCAGACTCGTGTCCAATGGCTAATACAAATCTGTATCCACAATTATGATGTACACACTCACGGACTCCAGAATACGTTTTGAAGGTTCTTTAGTTTCTTTGGGCAGTCACAAAGTACAACATCATTCTTCATAGGATATATAGACCGACAGTGGCGGACTGGGACACAAATTCAGCCCGGGACATTCAGACGCACCAGCCCACACACCGGCCCACGCACCGGCCCCGAAACCGGCCCACACAACGGCCGTTATGAAACACTTGTCCAGTATTAACAACCCAAGGCTGTGGCTAAGGAGTCAACATCAGGGAGACCAAATCTACACCCCGCCCCTAGATGTGCACTCGTGCACAGTGCACACACACACACACACACACACACACACACACACACACACACACACACACACACACACACACACACACACACACACACACACACACACACACACATACATATACCGTTACTTTGGCTTTTTACTAACATCTTAGTGCCTCATTAGCCTAGGGATTAAGGATACATGAAGTATTAACTACACCATAATAATATTGAGGTTTTGATCCATAGAAAGGTCTGTGCTACACAATTTCAGTTAGATTGGATTTATTGTCCTTTAATTTGGCACTCATGACATTAGTTGCTTGCCGTTTAATCAACATCGAAAGACCCCCCACTTCCTCCCAGACACCCATTCCAAGAGTCTCAGTCTCTCTCAGTCTCTCAGTCTCTCAGTCTCTCAGTCTCTCTCAGTCTCTCTCTCTCTCTCTCTCTCTCTCTCTCTCTCTCTCTCTCTCTCTCTCTCTCTCTCTCTCTCTCTCTCTCTCTCTCTCTCTCTCTCTCTCTCTCTCTCTCTCTCTCTCTCTCTCTCTCTCTCTCTCTCTCTCTCTCTCTCTCTATAGTGACTCAGTATTAGCAGAGTTGATAGGAAAAGGGAAGTTGTCTGGCCTCTGCTGAGAAGTCATGGGTCAAATAGAAGGTGTGGGGGTGACTAGAGAAGATGGGAAGTTGGTGAGTGGTGACTACTCCCATTTTCAGAATTTGAGGGTTCATTGGAATCTGATTATTCAGAATTCAATGAGGCAGAGAATGCTCTGATTCAGACTGACATCACATCTATATTCTGTATGCTGTTCCAACTCTTTGTTGAGGCTTTATTGAATAAAATGTTTGAATACAATGTTTTTAATCGCTGCACCATTTCATCCAATAGAGAAAAACATGTTATCTTCACTAGAATTGAAAATAAAGTTGAAATCTGTGCTAGTAGTGATGGACCCAGTAGTGGGGGCAGTAAGGAAGAAGATACAAATATACTAGGGATGGTTCGATATTGGCTTTTTTACCGATATCCGATATAGTCCAACACTTAAATTTCCGATACCGATATCAACCGATACCAATATATGCAGGGTTTCCCCCCCAAAAAACGAATAATTTCAGGTAATTACATTACATATCTCTTGTGTGGAATTAACACAACATTATGCATACTTTTGACAATAAATAAAATCAGAATTTGTTCTTACTTGCTTGCCTGGTAAATAAAGGTTAAATCAATATAAAAAATAAAAATATTTAATTTTTCTTTTTTGAAAACAGATACCGATAATTTCCGATATCACATTTTAATGCCAATACCGGTAGGCCGATAATATCGGACATCACACTAAAATATACACATTATAATACACAATTTGAAAAGTAATGTCATGATCTAGGTGTCTTTTATAAACGTTTTCATTCAACTTCATCATGGCTGCTCTCTCTCTCTCTCTCTCTCTCTCCTCTCTCTCTCTCTCTCTCTCTCTCTCACTCTCTCTCTCTCTCTCTCTCTCTATCTCTCTCTCTCTCTCTCTCTCTGCATTCACACTCACCACACGCTACTGGTGGTCATGAGCAGCATCAGCAAAACAACAGCTGCCCTGTGGCAGACTGACGGAATCATGTCTGCTATTCAGCGCCAACCACCATCAACAACCTTCATAAATACATTCAACATTAATGGAATAGGCTAACTACCAACTTAGCTGTAGCAGTTAGCTGTTATATGCAATCACATTTGTTTAACTACGGGGTAGTAGTTGACCGAGTTGTTAGCTTAAGCTAGTTAGCTGTGGTTATTTACAAACATGTAGATGAGACTAATCATATCGAGAACATGGCTAACAGTTGAATTCTAAGGTACATCTTATTTAAGCATGTAAAATGGCAACTAATCAATTCAATCAATTAGATTACCAATATTATATCAACATGAACATTTGGAAGGGAACATAATAGTATTTTATTTTAGTATTTACTATTATAATATTAGTAGCCGATTAATTTGCAGCCCGTCCTAGGTTCTGATTGGCTCTCTAGGTTAGCACTTTAGCTTCTGATGCTGTGGTGGGCACTAGTCCTAACATTGCTAACTAAACTTTTAGTCAGAGAAAAAACTTCACGAGTCACGACTATTTACGTCCACGTGCTGTAAGGAATCAGGAATACGGAAAGCACATTGTCTTGTAATAGAATGACTGAAATCACTGCAAGAGCTAGTATAGGCTAGCTAGCCCTCATGAACCGGCAGACACCAACAGTAGAATATGCACTAGGCTACTGCACGCACCTGTCATGTTACTGTTGGTTCCTTCCACTTGAACTTCATCATTATTAGCAGCAGCAGCTACTCTAACGAGAGCCCTTCCTCTACTAAACATGTCTGTAATTTTAGAACATTGTTCTGCGTCTTTTACTAGCAATTTTTGTTTTTTTATTCTAGCTTTTTCAGCTCCACTTTTTTTTTTTTGCGTTCTCCATTTCTGCGCTTCTAGGCCTACTCGCGGTTGGGAGGAAACGTGAATCTCATTCACTGATGTCTCATGTCTCATTCAAGACAAAAACAAAAGCAATGTCTTTCACTTAACACCAAGAAAACAGTGTCTATGATGTTCACAAAGTCACCAGTAGAGGTCACTCACTCTAATGGTGTTCTGGGAGAGGCGGAGCTGGACATTGTACATTAATTCGGGAGCATGTCTATGTTCCCCGGGTCCTATGTTCCCCGGGTTCTATGTTCCCCGCTTTGATTGATTGAAATTTTAGACCACCAGCCCTGATTCCAAACTCTAACCGTAACCAGTTCGAAAGAGGGCCTAAGCTTAACCAGTTCGAAACAAGGCGGACATCATAATTAATAAAATAATAAAAATTAATAAAAATGTCAATCTATTAATCAATCAAGCGGGGACATAGGACCCGGGGAACATAGGACCCGGGGAACATAAGGATGATGCCCATTAATTCAAGTATCTTGGGGTCACATTGGACTCTACAATTGACCTTCAAAAGTCATGTGAAGAAAGTGACAAACAGTCAAGTTTAACATCGAAAACTTCAGGCAGATCAGGCCCTGCCTGCCAGTTAATGCTGCAAGGATGTTTCTGCATTCAATGATTTTATCACACATCGAGTACTGTTTTATCAACTGGTCTCTTCATATGTCACTACTCTTACACCAATAGAATTACTCTACAAAAAAAGCCATAAAAGTATTTGATAGGAAACCAATTTCATTTCATCACTGTAATGTTTTAGAAAAACATAACATGCAACAAGGTTCTGCATGGACTTGCCCCTCCCCCATTGAATGAGTTCATCCAACAGAAAGCAGACACTGGCATTACCACCAGGGCCATCAGTAGAGGGGACTGTAAGGTGCCTTTTCGGTATACTACCTTTGCAAAAACTGTGTTCTCTGTTAAAGGTGGTAACTACTGGAATAGCCTACCAGTTGTGATTAGAGAGTGCCTACATACTCCATGTTCAAGACCCATCTTAAACTGCATCTTAAGGCAAACCAGAACTGTGATTTTAATCTGATTTAGTTTATGCAACTTGTTTATTGTTTTATTGCCGGCCCACACACTGGCCCACATACTGGCCCACACACCGGCCCACACACCGGCCCACATACTGGCCCACACACTGGCCCACACACTGGCCCACACACTGGCCCACACACTGGCCCACATTAGTGGCCCACACACCGACTCACACACCGGCCCACACACTGGCCCACATTAGTGGCCCACACACTGGCCCACACACTGGCCCACATACTGGCCACAGACTGGCCCACACACCGGCCCACATACTGGCCCACACACTGCCCACACACTGGCCCACACACTGGCCCACACACTAGGCCCACACACTGGCCCAAATTAGTGCCCACACACCGACTCACACACGGCCCACACACTGGCCCACATTAGTGGCCCACACACTGGCCCACACACTGGCCCACACACCGGCCCACATTAGTGGCCCACACACCGGCCCACATTAGTGGCCCCACACACTGCCCCCCCAAAAAAAAAAAAATAAAAATAAAAAATTATATATATCTCCGGGCCTCTGCTCCCGTTTCAGCCCCCCTGGCTGCTATGATGGGAACAGTGGTCTCCTACCTGGTCTCCTGCCTCCCTCTAGTGGCCAGATGATTCAGATGGTGCAGGCAATAATCACACCGATATTGACTATTATAATGAATATATTAATGTGATTTCACGGTGTGTGTTATTGAATGTCCCTTCCCTTGTGTGATGTGTTTCCCCTGTCTGCTTGTGGTTTTGTAATTTGCTTTTGTGTTAGTTGGTTGTTGTGGTGTTTTAGACTGGCCTGGCCAGGTGTGGCCAATTGTAATCAGTCAGTGTATATATGTGTGTTCGGTCTTCTCTCTGTGTGGTGACATTCCTCCGTTCCCTCTGTTCCTGTCGACGTCGTCCTCACCCTGTCAGTGTTGTTCTTGTCTAAATAAGTGTTCGATAGTATTCTGTTTGTGCCTTTTATTTTCGTGTTCTCAGTTCGTTGTTCCTCAGTTTACCGACTTACTCTGCAAATACATTTCATTATTACTACTTCTTCGTCTCTGCCTCCTCTCTCGTCTTCTCTTCCCTCTGCAATTGCGTTCTCACCCTCTCAGCACCCCTAATCCTAACAGTATCTATAGATATGTAAAAAGATTATGTGCATACAGACAGATAGATATACGGTAAGAATATATATATATATGGTATACCGCATTGTTGTACATGCTATCATACAGAGTTATATGCAGGTAAATTCAGACAGATATGGAGTACAGCCCTGTCCTATTTTATTTGTATTATTTTATTTAATTTATTTAATTTATTGTCCATTGATGTATCCATCTTTTAAATACATA
>NC_140166.1:133870013-133925108 GCF_963971535.1 Notolepis coatsorum | reverse complement strand
TCTACGAATTCCAATCTGGCTTCAGAACATCCCACTCCACTGACACATGCCTTCTCTACTTGAACGACCACATCAAACAAGAGGTGGACGCGGGCAAATACTGCGGCATGGTCATGCTGGACCTACAAAAGGCCTTCGACACTGTCAATCACACCATTCTGATTGACAAGCTAAAAGCAATTGGTTTTGATAGTTTATCAGTGAGCTGGATACAATCCTACCTGGAGGGGAGGGAACAGATGGTGGAAGTAAACGGTACCCTATCCCCCCCCCTCACAGTGAGCTGTGGTGTTCCACAAGGAAGCATACTAGGACCGCTACTATTCCTAATTTATGCAAATGACATGTCGTCAGCTTGTGACTGCAACTTGTTCCTGTTTGCGGACGACTCAGCCCTGCTGGTCTCTGACAAGAACAAGTTACAGGTTGAAAAAGCCCTCAGCTCGGAACTAGGCAAAATCTGCATATGGCTCGCCGACAACAAACTATCATTACACATGGGCAAAACAGAGTCCATTCTCTTCGGTTCAAATAACAAACTCAGCAAGGCCGACGGCTTCTCGCTTACAGTGGGTGACAATATTATCACAAGGAAAGATGAAATTACCTACCTGGGTTCCATCCTAGAGGCTAATCTTTCCTGTGACAAAATGGCATCCAATGTAATAAAAAAAGTCAACCAACGAACGCGATTCTTGTACCGGATCTCCTCTCTGGTAAACAAGAATACCCTGAAGACTCTAGCAGGAGCACTCATTCAAGGGTACTACGACTATGCTTGCACCTCATGGTACCAAAGCACCTCAAAGGCACTAAAAAACAAATTACAAACATCTCAAAACAAGCTAGTCAGACTACTACTTGACCTGACTCCTAGAACCCACCTCACCCAGTGGCGGCCGCTGGGTACTTCGCCACTAGGGGCGCTATACCAAATATTTTGCGAACATGTACAGTACAGTACAGTACAGTACTGTACCACGCAAGACGTGAGCGATTCGACTCACGCTCACGGCAATGAATCGGCTCTTATGAACGAGTCGCTCAGCTGTTACTACAACAACACACAACCAGTCAAATAAAGTATAGTCTAGACTCTAATTCACAACTTGAAACACAATATAAATAGAAAAGTTAGAAACAAAACTCGCCCGTCTCCAAACACAGGCAGATCTCTCCCTCTCTCCTTCTCTCTCTCACACACAGCGCGACGTGGAATCGATTCGTTACACAATCAGACCTATTATATACCAAGAATAACTTCAGTATGAGTACAGGGCTGTACACATATTTTGCATATTGTTAAACGAGCCAAGGCTAGCTATTAAACTATCGATATGAATCGAAAATCTGGGACCCTGATGTAAACAAGACAAACGTCTTTCTCTGGTCTGCATCCCCTTAACAATTGTGTGTATTGAGCCGTACTGTATTGTACCCATTCTGCAATCTCTTAATAAAGTTCTCATTCATTCATTCATTCAAACATAGACGATATTGAACAAGCCATAATCCACGTATTTTCAATCCGAGAGAGCTGCAGTAGTTAAATCAATGAGCCATCGATAAATAAACAATCAGCAATGTCTCGCTTCATGAATGGCCAGCAGTAGTACTGCTCCTAAAAAAACTATTTACAACCGTTAACGTTAAGAAGAGAGAGAGAGAGAGAGAGAGAGAGAGAGAGAGAGAGATTTCTTCAACCTCGAACCTAAATTCCTTAGCAACCTGTGTTACCAAGTAAACAAATCACAGAACGATAGCCAGTTAGCCCGCACCAGCCTAGTAGTACTACTAACGTTAGCTCCCAGAACGATAGCCAGTTAGCCCGCACCAGCCTAGTAGTACTACTAACGTTAGCTCCCAGAACGATAGCCAGTTAGCCCGCACCAGCCTAGTAGTACTAACGTTAGAGAGAGAGAGAGAGAGACTCACTGTTTAGTTGAAACGTCCAGGGCAGGAAACGTGTATAATCCGCCATATAGCTTGTTAGCCAAGTGTTAGCTCAGCTGAGCTCGTCGACGTTAGCACAACACTCAACAAGTACATTCCTTTGTCCATTTCCGCTCGAACAGACTGCAAACTACCTGGCGTTCTATCGCCATGCTCTAAGACAAACTCTAACCTTAACCAACTTTGAAAGAGTGCCTAAGCTTAACAGTCTAAAGAACTTGCAGTCACAGCACGGCACGCTCTAAGACAAACAACAGTCCTAGTACCAGGAACCAAGCTAGAATTGGAACATTAGAAATTGGATTCGGCCAATCAGAGATCGTCTCTGTGAAATTCTGCCATAGAAAAAAATACTGGCGTCGGCCAATCAGAGAGCGTCTCCGCGAAATGCGGCTATGGAAATTCTCACGGAAGTTCACGCTGCTTTCTAGACCGCTTCAAATCGCGCTCGGATTCCAACATAATAGTCATATTTCAACGCACAACGCCGTATGCACTGATTGGCTGTGACAAAGACAGCGATCAAACTGTGACGCGCAGTCAGAGCGCTATCGCTTCTTGCCCGGGCGAGAAATACGAAAAAATAAAAAAAAACGTCACTTCCTGCCCATGAAAACGCTGTTTTTTTTATTTAGATAATAACGTTATATTGTGCATTGGAAATACAAACATACTTAAAATTAGTAAATATTATTCATTTTAAACATGTTTATATTATTTATAGGGCTATAAAACAAAAAACAAAAAAGTTTTTTTTCTTCTTATTCTCTCATTTAACAGGTGGGTCGGCGCTCTAGCGCCACCAGTGGCGAGCCGCCACTGACCTCACCCCTGCCCACTTTGACAACCTAGGATGGCTTAGAGTAGACGACAGAGTACAGCAACTTGCAATGGGCCTGGTCTACAAGATACACTACGCGACCAAGGTACCCAAGTACATGTCAAAATACTTCCCAAAGGTCAGTGAATACCACGATCACAACACCAGAGGGAGCTCCACAAATCATGTAAAACCCAGATTCGGCTCAAACAAGGGACTAAACACGTTTCGCAATTATGCCACATCAATGTGGAACGCCCTACCTAAAGCTGTAAAGGAATGTGAATCACTACCCACTCTCAAAAACACTCTCAAAAAACACCTACGTGAGACTGCAATTCGAAACTGGCCCCTACAAATGTCCTAACCTAGTTGTACAGTAAATGACCAAGTAAGGCTTTGTCAATATTCCAATGTACAGTGTAAAATGTGTGTGTGTCCCCTACCCAATCTGGGTCTGAGCTCCGCCATGAGCGCCTGGATCCTGGACTTTCTAAGTAACAGGCCCCAGTGGGGCTGATCTCTAACAATGACGAGAAGGCCTATCAGGAGGAGGTTGATGAACTGGCCCGCTGGTGCCGGGATAACAGCCTACTCCTGAACATTGGTAAAACCCAAGAGCTGATCGTGGATTTTAGGAGAATACAGCAGGGGACACACACGCCACTGTGGATAAACGGGGCTATCGTGGACAGGGTGAGCAGTTTCAAGTACCTGGGAGTCCACATCACAGAGGACCTGACATGGTCAACACACATAGATTCTGTGGTGAAAAAGGCGAAACAGCGCCTTTATCACCTGAGACAGTTCAGAGCATCGGGGAAGATACTCCACTCCTTCTATTCCGGGGCTGTAGAGAGCATTCTGACTGGAAATATCACTAACTGGTTTGGAAACAGCACGGCACAGGACAGGAAGGCACTCCAGAGAGTGGTGCGCGCAGCAGAGCTTACTACGGTTATTGCACTACCACCCCTGCAGGTCTTATATAACAGGAGGTGCAAATCCAGAGCCTGCAGAATAATGAAAGACCCTCACCACCCCAACAACAGCCTGTTCAAGCTGCTGCGGTCAGGCAAACGGCTCAGCTTCTTCCCCCAGGCCATCAGATCACTGAACACTGAACTCCCCACTCACAAGTACACATGAGCATGCGTAACATATCTCTAATAGATCGTTTTCTTAACTCGTATAGTGGAATTTCCTTTTCTCTGCGTTGTAGACACTTTGTTCATTCATTCAATTGGTTGGTTTGAATGAATCTGACACGGACGAGAGCGCATCGGTTCCAAAACAGAACGGATCTGTGTTTTATTCAGCAATAAAACCACAATTCAATTATAAGTTGAACATCTTCTCGAATTACTTCTATTCTAATCGCATCTTCAGGTCGTTGATGTTTTCGTCGCCCCGGCAACCCAGAGCCGTCTCGTGCAATCGTCTCTGTTCTCGACCCGTCTTGGTGGAAGGATCTGCTTGCTGATTCTCCTTGTGTCTTTCTCTCGTCTCTCCTGTGCACAGCCTGTTAAGAAACCAAAGCCACGCCCCTAGTCCGGTTCTGTCATGTGACGTAGGCCCTAGGAGTATGGCTTTCTCTGATTGGCTGAATTGTCTTGGACGGCATCCATTTTGTGGATATGTCAGCTTGTATTTGAGAGCAGCTCCAACTAAGGAGCTAGTGGCGTTTTAGGGGACTGATTTGCCGTTTTTAGAGGAAGTCTCTGTATTTATAGATACAGCAGACAACCGTTTACTTCAGATCACTATTCATATGCTTTACCTTGCTTGTAAGGATTTAAAACTTACAGATTACTTTCTGATTATTTAATCTATATTAGTTCAGTTGTTTTACAGAATTTCCTAGTCATAGTATACATGGGAAGTATATTGTATAGTAGTGTACATAGGAACCAGTTTCTCAGGAACTTAGCATGTCTTTTTTTTATCATGCACATCTTGTGTCTTGCCTTCTTTTTTTTATGTCTATTTTATTATTGTATTATTGCACAATTGATGCGGGCATGACCAGCCGCATTTCACTGTATGCCCTGGTATGTATGTGACAAATAAACCTCTTGATTCTTGATTCACCATTCCTCCCAGGTGTCAGGCTCCTCATTCACTTCCATTCATTTTGGGGACCTAGTCTAAATATCACACTTCTGTAATTACAACCAAACTGCTGCGGTACATACGGTATTTCAACAAAACAGACACTTCTGAGTCAAAGGTATGTGTTTGTTTTGGCATACAGATTTATTACCTTTGGAAAATAAGTTTGTTGTAGGTGTGAGCGTGCTGTGTATCTTTGCCCTGCATGGAATGTTCTGGGAGTGGTTACCGTGGTTACCTGCTGCCTCGCTGGAGGAAAGCTTCCAAACATTCTGCGGGAAGTTGACAGTTGATCAAACTACACCTCTAGTGAGAAATAGTTCCCATACTCGTAATTTGAAAACATGTATTACACAGAATAATATTGCAGCTCCATGTCAAACATAATAAGATAAGATAAGATAAGATAAGATATTCCTTTATTGATCCCCTTGGGGGAAATTCTAGTGTTATAGCAGCATGGGGGAGGGGGGAGGGGAGGTACAGGTATGGGCAGGGTAATAGTAAAGAGACATAAATATAGGCAATACGATTAGATCAGAATATAAAAATATGAGGAAAAATAAACAGTGTAAACAATATAATTAACTCTGAATATAGAAATATGAGAAAAAATAAACAGTGTAAACAAAGGTGCAGATGAGGGTCTGTATGCCCTATCGGTTATATCATACGTTACAATAAATATAGGCAATAAATCATTTGAATCTGAATATATGTAACGAAGGTTCGTGAGTATATCCACAGTCACGATGGACTTCAAGTCTTGTGAAGTGACTGTGGCACGTAGCGGTACTGCAAGTAAAGCTCATCCACCCTTAAAAGGCCTGCAGACAGGTTACCAAAAAGTGAATTCACCTCTTGGTATAGTGGTCTGTGATGTCGTAGAGTAGACGATGTCGCCCATGGTGCGGCCGACCCGGGTTCGAAACTCACTCGGGCATTGAAGTTTAACACACAACGCAGAGATGGCAATACAATCATTTAGCTGACGCTTTTATCCAAAGCAACTTACAAGTTCTGTACGACAAGTCATCAGGAAGGGCACAACTCTATCAGCTGAGTAACAATGTTCATCAAAGTGTTGAATGCTGCAGTGTAGGTTAGTATATTAGGACAAGTGCATGACAGTAAGGTTAGTTAGGGTTAGATATATATATTTTTTTATTATAATTTTTTACTTCAGATAATGGTTGAAGAAGTGCGTCTTTAGTCGACGGCGAAAGATTGGGCGAGCCCGGCTACATATATACAATGAGTAAGAGTAAAAGTGACATGCCACTAACCACCTCTGCCAGTCCTCCGCGTCAGCGGCCATCACGGCATGGACTGCTGCCAGCAGCTGGAGAACTAACGGCTGCAGAACTGGAGAACTAACGACTGCAGAACTGGATAACTAACGGCTGCAGAACTGGAGAACTAACGGCTGCAGAACTGGAGAACTATTAGGAACGTCTGACAACTAAGTGTGTCTGACTCTTAACACTTTGACGACCGATGGGCTTAGTCTAATTAGTGGCTAGAGGACCGGGGAATGTAAACAAACATGTGGGTTTTGTAACAGCTATATCTATACTTTATAGTGTTGCTATCTGTCCATTCTCATTGTCAATTGAGTGCATAAACCGTCCCTTCAGAATGGCTTAAAGAAGAAAAAAAATCATCGGTAGGTTGTCATTTTATAGCGCCGTGAATATAAGCTTTATCGCAGATTTCGTCTCATCTATTTTCTGGAAAGCTAGTTATGGAGCTAAAGGCTACTAACGTTATATTCAACGGCATTTCCGTTTTATATATGCTAAAGAAATAACACAAACTGCATATGATCCAGGCTGTCCCAAAGCATGTATGGATGAAAGGGGGGCGGTGGGGGACGTCGATTAGTATTATTGATTACCAATACAGTGTCCGTGTAACTAGTCACATTCACTGATAGACTGCTTGCGTTGCACAGCAATGTCCGATCCGGCTGTAAATTAGGTAATAAAGGTCTTACCATGTGCCCGTGGGATGCCCTCCAGCATTTCCCCGTTATCGATCGGCATCTGGTAGATCGATATGTCCATTGGTTGATGATAAATCATCTTATTCCATGGTGAAATCTGCGATTCGAAACGTAATACAGGGTGCATGATGTTCGTTTCGGATCAGGGTAATATGATCCTCCATTGGAAGGTAAAAGAAAATATTCCATTCGCCCACAATGATACTGCAGTGGAGCGATGGCGCCCCTAAGAGGATCTGGCCGGTATTGCATGTTGCCGATTCCACAGAGGAGGGTAGATCTGCAGAGCCGATCGGGGATCTTGATCCGGTTATTAATATGGAATAAAACAATAACAACTTGCCACGGCTATATACGTGCCTCTGGTCCACAACGCATGGCACCGAAACCCGTATAAACTTGTGGCTGGTCCTTAATGTGTTAACCACCAAAACCTGCACGGACTACAGCGTCTGACGTATATCATACCAGTCAGGGTACCTTGTGTATACTGCACCTTGTGTATACTGCACCTTGTGTATACTGCACCTTGTGTATACTGCACCTTGTGTGTACTGCACCATGTGTATACTGCACCTTGTGTATACTGCACCTTGTGTATACTGCACCTTGTGTGTACTGCACCTTGTGTATACTGCACCTTGTGTATACTGCACCTTGTGTATACTGCACCTTGTGTATACTGCACCTTGTGTATACTGCACCTTGTGTATACTGCACCTTGTGTGTACTGCACCATGTGTATACTGCACCTTGTGTATACTGCACCTTGTGTATACTATTTACTTTTACTCTTACTCATAGTATATATTCAGATTCAAATATGTATTGCCTTTATTTATTGTAACGTATAATATAACCGATGGGGCACACAGACCCTCATCTGCACCTTTGTTTACACTGTTTATTTTTCTCATATTTTTATATTCAGAGTTAATTATATTGTTTACACAGTTTTTTTCTTTCTTATCTTATCATGCACAGGGAGTGCTGTGAAATAAAAAACAAAACAATACAAGTTTTGTACGACGCATGTGACAAAACAGCTGAAGATATAACATCAGAGCAAACACTTTTCCAAGTTAAGACAGAGAGGCCTTAAGGTAGATAAATAGTGCAGGAGCTAAACATCTCTATAAAAATGATTAATGAATGTACTTGCTATTCAAAAGTAGGACAGCTCTCATGTTATGCTAAGGATCTGTGTGGCGCATATGGAAGAAGGAAATGTTGTGCAACCCTCCTGAAGGAATGAGGGGTGGGTGGGTTTGTGGGTGGGGGTGGGGGTGGGTTGTACTGTCAACGAGAAAAAAAGAAAGAAAAAGAAAAATGCCTTGTCACCCCTTTTCTGTACATAGCGTCCATACCATAGTAGAGATGGAACCGCAGAGGAGACATGGCTGCTGACGGAGTGGACCACAGACGGTGCCGTACTCACCTGAGTAAACTGTGTTACTAAAAGAACAATCTCCATGACAACCGGCATTGTTTTTCAATAGAATGTTTGATTTAAACAAAACATTCCGAGAGAAAAATTCCAAACATTCTAAATGCACCGCATGATTTAGACCTGTATTTATTTCATCCCTTACAGTATTTTCTCGAGCTATTTTCCGCTTTCTGGTTTTTAGCCCTAGAGTAAATACAGCTGGGTTAATCTCCAGCTCCAAAAATAATATATATAAAATTATTAATATTTAAAATTGCTCATAAGTCATCATTATTTTGGCCACTATTAGCAAATCCGATGACTAGGGACAAACCAAATAGTCTACTATTATGTGTACCTAAGAAAGTGTAATATGGACGACATATTACACAAAGAAAGAGGTTATTGTGGCAAAAATGCATTTAACTTTAAATGCATTGTACTTCCATGTTAGCTCATCTGTAGAAAATGTAAGATATTTCCAACACGGACACCTGCTAAATGGTGGAGAACTAACGGCTGGTGAACTTGAGAACTGTTGGCACTGTCTGACTCTTCATAATAAACACTGTTGGGACTATCTGACTCTTAATGATAAACACTGTTTGTTGGTTAACCATCTGTAGTGTGGTAGTGAAAGGGTTAACGTGGTGCCCCGACAGAGCTCTGTGTGCTCTGGGAAAATCCATCACGCGAACTACAGGAGTTAATCTCTTCCATGACAGAGTGATTTTGTAGTTAAAGTGGCGGTAAAGCTGAAACTGCATCGGCCGGCTGTCTGATTGGAATGGTGAGCAATTATGATGAGCAGCCCAGATAACCCTCCTAATACGGGGGGTAATAGGGGAGCGGGGTGGGGGGGGGGTGGGGCGGGGGGTAGACAGGACTGGGACAGGATCATCTTCAACAGCTCCTTGTAATGCAATCAATTCCATTCCACTCATATTTCGTGTCATTTTCTGGTGAGATTCCCTGCAGCTATGCTCTCTCCAGACAGGCCCGGACACAGTTGCACTGTCTGTAGGCCTTTCTCTCACACAGCGCTGTTGTGGACGGGCTGCAGATCTCTGTGTCAACACTCTGCATCCTTTTTAAACCGGTGGACGACGCGGTCACTCAGTCCTTTTCTGAGTGGGTCCGGACAGGGACGTCTTTCTGAGTGGGTCCAGACAGGGACGTCTTTCTGAGTGGGTCCGGACAGAGAAGTCTTTCTGAGTGGGTCCGGACAGGGACGTCTTTCTGAGTGGGTCCAGACAGGGACGTCTTTCTGAGTGGGTCCGGACAGAGATGTCTTTTCTGAGTGGGTCCAGACAGGGACGTCTTTCTGAGTGGGTCCGGACAGAGATGTCTTTCTGAGTGGGTCCGGACAGAGACGTCTTTTCTGAGTGGGTCCGGACAGAGATGTCTTTTCTGAGTGGGTCCGGACAGAGATGTCTTTTCTGAGTGGGTCCGGACAGAGATGTCTTTCTGAGTGGGTCCGGACAGAGATGTCTTTCTGAGTGGGTCCGGACTGAGATGTCTTTCTGAGTGGGTCCGGACTGAGATGTCTTTCTGAGTGGGTCCGGACAGAGACGTCTTTCTGAGTGGGTCCGGACAGGGATGTCTTTCTGAGTGGGTCCGGACAGGGATGTCTTTCTGAGTGGGTCCGGACAGAGATGTCTTTCTGAGTGGGTCCGGACAGGGATGTCTTTTTTCTGAGTGGGTCCGGACAGAGATGTCTTTCTGAGTGGGTCCGGACAGGGACGTCTTTTCTGAGTGGGTCCGGACAGAGATGTCTTTTCTGAGTGGGTCCAGACAGAGATGTCTTTTCTGAGTGGGTCCGGACAGAGACGTCTTTTCTGAGTGGGTCCGGACAGAGACGTCTTTTCTGAGTGGGTCCGGACAGGGACGTCTTTTCTGAGTGGGTCCGGACAGAGATGTCTTTTCTGAGTGGGTCCGGACAGAGACGTCTTTCTGAGTGGGTCCGGACAGAGACGTCTTTCTGAGTGGGTCCGGACAGAGACGTCTTTCTGAGTGGGTCCGGACAGAGAAGTCTTTCTGAGTGGGTCCAGACAGAGATGTCTTTCTGAGTGGGTCCGGACAGGGACGTCTTTCTGAGTGGGTCCAGACAGAGATGTCTTTCTGAGTGGGTCCAGACAGAGAAGTCTTTCTGAGTGGGTCCAGACAGAGATGTCTTTCTGAGTGGGTCCGGACAGGGACGTCTTTCTGAGTGGGTCCAGACAGAGATGTCTTTTCTGAGTGGGTCCGGACAGGGACGTCTTTCTGAGTGGGTCCAGACAGGGACGTCTTTCTGAGTGGGTCCGGACAGAGATGTCTTTTCTGAGTGGGTCCAGACAGGGACGTCTTTCTGAGTGGGTCCGGACAGAGATGTCTTTCTGAGTGGGTCCGGACAGAGACGTCTTTTCTGAGTGGGTCCGGACAGAGATGTCTTTTCTGAGTGGGTCCGGACAGAGATGTCTTTTCTGAGTGGGTCCGGACAGAGATGTCTTTCTGAGTGGGTCCGGACAGAGATGTCTTTCTGAGTGGGTCCGGACTGAGATGTCTTTCTGAGTGGGTCCGGACAGAGACGTCTTTCTGAGTGGGTCCGGACAGGGATGTCTTTCTGAGTGGGTCCGGACAGGGATGTCTTTCTGAGTGGGTCCGGACAGAGATGTCTTTCTGAGTGGGTCCGGACAGGGATGTCTTTTTTCTGAGTGGGTCCGGACAGAGATGTCTTTCTGAGTGGGTCCGGACAGGGACGTCTTTTCTGAGTGGGTCCGGACAGAGACGTCTTTTTGAGTGGGTCCGGACAGAGACGTCTTTCTGAGTGGGTCCAGACAGAGATGTCTTTTCTGAGTGGGTCCGGACAGGGACGTCTTTTCTGAGTGGGTCCGGACAGAGATGTCTTTTCTGAGTGGGTCCGGACAGAGACGTCTTTCTGAGTGGGTCCGGACTGAGATGTCTTTCTGAGTGGGTCCGGACAGGGACGTCTTTCTGAGTGGGTCCAGACAGAGATGTCTTTCTGAGTGGGTCCGGACAGAGATGTCTTTTCTGAGTGGGTCCGGACAGGGACGTCTTTTCTGAGTGGGTCCGGACAGAGATGTCTTTTCTGAGTGGGTCCGGACAGAGACGTCTTTCTGAGTGGGTCCGGACAGAGATGTCTTTCTGAGTGGGTCCGGACAGGGACGTCTTTCTGAGTCGGCCGGGATGCCTCAGCTCTCTGACTGAAACCAGACCCGTGAGCTCCCCTGCATACAGGACATCTACAACAGCCAGTGCAGCAGCAAGGCCCGGAAGATCATAAAAGGCGTTACCGCAGCCTCAGAGCCAGGTCCAGCAGAGCCAGGTCCAGCAGAGCCAGGTCCAGCAGCCTCAGAGCCAGGTCCAGCAGAGCCAGGTCCAGCAGAGCCAGGTCCAGCAGAGCCAGGTCCAGCAGAGCCAGGTCCAACAGAGCCAGGTCCAGCAGAGCCAGGTCCAGCAGAGCCAGGTCCAACAGAGCCAGGTCCAGCAGAGCCAGGTCCAGCAGAGCCAGGTCCAGCAGAGCCAGGTCCAGCAGCCTCAGGTCCAGCAGCCTCAGAGCCAGGTCCAGCAGAGCCAGGTCCAGCAGAGCCAGGTCCAGCAGAGCCAGGTCCAGCAGCCTCAGAGCCAGGTCCAGCAGAGCCAGGTCCAGCAGAGCCAGGTCCAGCAGCCTCAGGTCCAGCAGCCTCAGAGCCAGGTCCAGCAGAGCCAGGTCCAGCAGCCTCAGAGCCAGGTCCAGCAGCCTCAGAGCCAGGTCCAGCAGCCTCAGAGCCAGGTCCAGCAGCCTCAGAGCCAGGTCCAGCAGCCTCGGGTCCAGCAGCCTCAGAGTCAGGTCCAGCAGGCTCAGAGCCAGGTCCAGCAGCCTCAGAGCCAGGTCCAGCAGAACCAGGTCCAGCAGCCTCAGAGCCAGGTCCAGCAGCCTCAGGTCCAGCAGCCTCAGAGCCAGGTCCAGCAGAGCCAGGTCCAGCAGCCTCAGAGCCAGGTCCAGCAGCCTCAGGTCCAGCAGCCTCAGAGCCAGGTCCAGCAGAGCCAGGTCCAGCAGCCTCAGAGCCAGGTCCAGCAGAGCCAGGTCCAGCAGAGCCAGGTCCAGCAGCCTCAGGTCCAGCAGCCTCAGAGCCAGGTCCAGCAGAGCCAGGTCCAGCAGCCTCAGAGCCAGGTCCAGCAGCCTCAGAGCCAGGTCCAGCAGCCTCAGAGCCAGGTCCAGCAGCCTCAGAGCCAGGTCCAGCAGCCTCAGGTCCAGCAGCCTCAGAGTCAGGTCCAGCAGGCTCAGAGCCAGGTCCAGCAGCCTCAGAGCCAGGTCCAGCAGAACCAGGTCCAGCAGCCTCAGAGCCAGGTCCAGCAGCCTCAGGTCCAGCAGCCTCAGAGCCAGGTCCAGCAGAGCCAGGTCCAGCAGCCTCAGAGCCAGGTCCAGCAGCCTCAGGTCCAGCAGCCTCAGGTCCAGCAGCCTCAGAGCCAGGTCCAGGTCCAGCAGCCTCAGAGCCAGGTCCAGGTCCAGCAGCCTCAGAGCCAGGTCCAGCAGCCTCAGAGCCAGGTCCAGGTCCAGCAGAGCCAGGTCCAGCAGCCTCAGAGCCAGGTCCAGCAGAGCCAGGTCCAGCAGCCTCAGAGCCAGCAGCCTCACAACAAGGTCCAGCAGCCTCAGGTCCAGCAGCCTCACAACCAGGTCCAGGAGCAGCCTCAGAACCAGGTCCAGCAGCAGCCTCAGAACCAGGTCCAGCAGAGCCAGGTCCAGCAGCCTCAGAGCCAGGTCCAGCAGCCTCAGGTCCAGCAGCCTCAGAGCCAGGTCCAGCAGAGCCAGGTCCAGCAGCCTCAGAGCCAGGTCCAGCAGCCTCAGGTCCAGCAGCCTCACAACAAGGTCCAGCAGCCTCAGGTCCAGCAGCCTCACAACCAGGTCCAGGAGCAGCCTCAGAACCAGGTCCAGCAGCAGCCTCAGAACCAGGTCCAGCAGCAGCCTCAGAACCAGGTCCAGCAGCCTCAGAACCAGGTCCAGCAGCCTCAGAACCAGGTCCAGCAGCCTCAGGTCCAGCAGCCTCAGAACCAGGTCCAGCAGCCTCAGGTCCAGCAGCAGCCTCAGGTCCAGCAGCCTCAGAACCAGGTCCAGCAGCCTCAGGTCCAGCAGCAGCCTCAGGTCCAGCAGCCTCAGGTCCAGCAGCCTCAGGTCCAGCAGCAGCCTCAGGTCCAGCAGCCTCAAGGACTCGTATTATCACCGAGCCAATCAGGCTCATGAATACTATTATTCAGTCATTCAGATTTTTATTGTATTTAGTATTAAGTATTTTTAAGTATTTTACGTTGATTTATTCTACTGTTGCACTTTATATCAATCACAATCAGCACTGTCACTTTTTCTTACATCACTATTAGGCTGGTTTCTATTGTGTTCTTGTGTATTGTATTGTTGTATTGTGTATGTTATTGCCATGCTGTAGGTCACGGGGGCAAGACCCAAGAATCTTGCTCTTTTTTGTATGTGAATATGAAGAAGATACAACAATAAATCTGAATCTGAATCTGAATCTGAATCTGAATCCGTTGGCACAAGTCGACGGGATGCACTTAGGACCGCGATCTACAACAGCCAGTGCAGCAGCAAGGCCCGGAAGATCATAAAAGGCGTTACCGCAGCCTCAGAGCCAGGTCCAGCAGAGCCAGGTCCAGCAGAGCCAGGTCCAGCAGCCTCAGAGCCAGGTCCAGCAGAGCCAGGTCCAGCAGAGCCAGGTCCAGCAGAGCCAGGTCCAACAGAGCCAGGTCCAGCAGAGCCAGGTCCAGCAGAGCCAGGTCCAACAGAGCCAGGTCCAGCAGAGCCAGGTCCAGCAGAGCCAGGTCCAGCAGAGCCAGGTCCAGCAGCCTCAGGTCCAGCAGCCTCAGAGCCAGGTCCAGCAGAGCCAGGTCCAGCAGAGCCAGGTCCAGCAGAGCCAGGTCCAGCAGCCTCAGAGCCAGGTCCAGCAGAGCCAGGTCCAGCAGAGCCAGGTCCAGCAGCCTCAGGTCCAGCAGCCTCAGAGCCAGGTCCAGCAGAGCCAGGTCCAGCAGCCTCAGAGCCAGGTCCAGCAGCCTCAGAGCCAGGTCCAGCAGCCTCAGAGCCAGGTCCAGCAGCCTCAGAGCCAGGTCCAGCAGCCTCGGGTCCAGCAGCCTCAGAGTCAGGTCCAGCAGGCTCAGAGCCAGGTCCAGCAGCCTCAGAGCCAGGTCCAGCAGAACCAGGTCCAGCAGCCTCAGAGCCAGGTCCAGCAGCCTCAGGTCCAGCAGCCTCAGAGCCAGGTCCAGCAGAGCCAGGTCCAGCAGCCTCAGAGCCAGGTCCAGCAGCCTCAGGTCCAGCAGCCTCAGAGCCAGGTCCAGCAGAGCCAGGTCCAGCAGCCTCAGAGCCAGGTCCAGCAGAGCCAGGTCCAGCAGAGCCAGGTCCAGCAGCCTCAGGTCCAGCAGCCTCAGAGCCAGGTCCAGCAGAGCCAGGTCCAGCAGCCTCAGAGCCAGGTCCAGCAGCCTCAGAGCCAGGTCCAGCAGCCTCAGAGCCAGGTCCAGCAGCCTCAGAGCCAGGTCCAGCAGCCTCAGAGCCAGGTCCAGCAGCCTCAGAGTCAGGTCCAGCAGGCTCAGAGCCAGGTCCAGCAGCCTCAGAGCCAGGTCCAGCAGAGCCAGGTCCAGCAGCCTCAGAGCCAGGTCCAGCAGCCTCAGGTCCAGCAGCCTCAGAGCCAGGTCCAGCAGAGCCAGGTCCAGCAGCCTCAGAGCCAGGTCCAGCAGCCTCAGAGCCAGGTCCAGCAGCCTCAGGTCCAGCAGCCTCAGGTCCAGCAGCCTCAGAGCCAGGTCCAGGTCCAGCAGCCTCAGAGCCAGGTCCAGGTCCAGCAGCCTCAGAGCCAGGTCCAGCAGCCTCAGAGCCAGGTCCAGGTCCAGCAGAGCCAGGTCCAGCAGCCTCAGAGCCAGGTCCAGCAGAGCCAGGTCCAGCAGCCTCAGAGCCAGCAGCCTCACAACAAGGTCCAGCAGCCTCAGGTCCAGCAGCCTCACAACCAGGTCCAGGAGCAGCCTCAGAACCAGGTCCAGCAGCAGCCTCAGAACCAGGTCCAGCAGAGCCAGGTCCAGCAGCCTCAGAGCCAGGTCCAGCAGCCTCAGGTCCAGCAGCCTCAGAGCCAGGTCCAGCAGAGCCAGGTCCAGCAGCCTCAGAGCCAGGTCCAGCAGCCTCAGGTCCAGCAGCCTCACAACAAGGTCCAGCAGCCTCAGGTCCAGCAGCCTCACAACCAGGTCCAGGAGCAGCCTCAGAACCAGGTCCAGCAGCAGCCTCAGAACCAGGTCCAGCAGCAGCCTCAGAACCATGTCCAGCAGCCTCAGAACCAGGTCCAGCAGCCTCAGAACCAGGTCCAGCAGCCTCAGGTCCAGCAGCCTCAGAACCAGGTCCAGCAGCCTCAGGTCCAGCAGCAGCCTCAGGTCCAGCAGCCTCAGAACCAGGTCCAGCAGCCTCAGGTCCAGCAGCAGCCTCAGGTCCAGCAGCCTCAGGTCCAGCAGCCTCAGGTCCAGCAGCAGCCTCAGGTCCAGCAGCCTCAAGGACTCGTATTATCACCGAGCCAATCAGGCTCATGAATACTATTATTCAGTCATTCAGATTTTTATTGTATTTAGTATTAAGTATTTTTAAGTATTTTACGTTGATTTATTCTACTGTTGCACTTTATATCAATCACAATCAGCACTGTCACTTTTTCTTACATCACTATTAGGCTGGTTTCTATTGTGTTCTTGTGTATTGTATTGTTGTATTGTGTATGTTATTGCCATGCTGTAGGTCACGGGGGCAAGACCCAAGAATCTTGCTCTTTTTTGTATGTGAATATGAAGAAGATACAACAATAAATCTGAATCTGAATCTGAATCTGAATCTGAATCCGTTGGCACAAGTCGACGGGATGCACTTAGGACCGCGATCTACAACAGCCAGTGCAGCAGCAAGGCCCGGAAGATCATAAAAGGCGTTACCGCAGCCTCAGAGCCAGGTCCAGCAGAGCCAGGTCCAGCAGAGCCAGGTCCAGCAGCCTCAGAGCCAGGTCCAGCAGAGCCAGGTCCAGCAGAGCCAGGTCCAGCAGAGCCAGGTCCAACAGAGCCAGGTCCAGCAGAGCCAGGTCCAGCAGAGCCAGGTCCAACAGAGCCAGGTCCAGCAGAGCCAGGTCCAGCAGAGCCAGGTCCAGCAGAGCCAGGTCCAGCAGCCTCAGGTCCAGCAGCCTCAGAGCCAGGTCCAGCAGAGCCAGGTCCAGCAGAGCCAGGTCCAGCAGAGCCAGGTCCAGCAGCCTCAGAGCCAGGTCCAGCAGAGCCAGGTCCAGCAGAGCCAGGTCCAGCAGCCTCAGGTCCAGCAGCCTCAGAGCCAGGTCCAGCAGAGCCAGGTCCAGCAGCCTCAGAGCCAGGTCCAGCAGCCTCAGAGCCAGGTCCAGCAGCCTCAGAGCCAGGTCCAGCAGCCTCAGAGCCAGGTCCAGCAGCCTCGGGTCCAGCAGCCTCAGAGTCAGGTCCAGCAGGCTCAGAGCCAGGTCCAGCAGCCTCAGAGCCAGGTCCAGCAGAACCAGGTCCAGCAGCCTCAGAGCCAGGTCCAGCAGCCTCAGGTCCAGCAGCCTCAGAGCCAGGTCCAGCAGAGCCAGGTCCAGCAGCCTCAGAGCCAGGTCCAGCAGCCTCAGGTCCAGCAGCCTCAGAGCCAGGTCCAGCAGAGCCAGGTCCAGCAGCCTCAGAGCCAGGTCCAGCAGAGCCAGGTCCAGCAGAGCCAGGTCCAGCAGCCTCAGGTCCAGCAGCCTCAGAGCCAGGTCCAGCAGAGCCAGGTCCAGCAGCCTCAGAGCCAGGTCCAGCAGCCTCAGAGCCAGGTCCAGCAGCCTCAGAGCCAGGTCCAGCAGCCTCAGAGCCAGGTCCAGCAGCCTCAGAGCCAGGTCCAGCAGCCTCAGAGTCAGGTCCAGCAGGCTCAGAGCCAGGTCCAGCAGCCTCAGAGCCAGGTCCAGCAGAGCCAGGTCCAGCAGCCTCAGAGCCAGGTCCAGCAGCCTCAGGTCCAGCAGCCTCAGAGCCAGGTCCAGCAGAGCCAGGTCCAGCAGCCTCAGAGCCAGGTCCAGCAGCCTCAGAGCCAGGTCCAGCAGCCTCAGGTCCAGCAGCCTCAGGTCCAGCAGCCTCAGAGCCAGGTCCAGGTCCAGCAGCCTCAGAGCCAGGTCCAGGTCCAGCAGCCTCAGAGCCAGGTCCAGCAGCCTCAGAGCCAGGTCCAGGTCCAGCAGAGCCAGGTCCAGCAGCCTCAGAGCCAGGTCCAGCAGAGCCAGGTCCAGCAGCCTCAGAGCCAGCAGCCTCACAACAAGGTCCAGCAGCCTCAGGTCCAGCAGCCTCACAACCAGGTCCAGGAGCAGCCTCAGAACCAGGTCCAGCAGCAGCCTCAGAACCAGGTCCAGCAGAGCCAGGTCCAGCAGCCTCAGAGCCAGGTCCAGCAGCCTCAGGTCCAGCAGCCTCAGAGCCAGGTCCAGCAGAGCCAGGTCCAGCAGCCTCAGAGCCAGGTCCAGCAGCCTCAGGTCCAGCAGCCTCACAACAAGGTCCAGCAGCCTCAGGTCCAGCAGCCTCACAACCAGGTCCAGGAGCAGCCTCAGAACCAGGTCCAGCAGCAGCCTCAGAACCAGGTCCAGCAGCAGCCTCAGAACCAGGTCCAGCAGCCTCAGAACCAGGTCCAGCAGCCTCAGAACCAGGTCCAGCAGCCTCAGGTCCAGCAGCCTCAGAACCAGGTCCAGCAGCCTCAGGTCCAGCAGCAGCCTCAGGTCCAGCAGCCTCAGAACCAGGTCCAGCAGCCTCAGGTCCAGCAGCAGCCTCAGGTCCAGCAGCCTCAGGTCCAGCAGCCTCAGGTCCAGCAGCAGCCTCAGGTCCAGCAGCCTCAAGGACTCGTATTATCACCGAGCCAATCAGGCTCATGAATACTATTATTCAGTCATTCAGATTTTTATTGTATTTAGTATTAAGTATTTTTAAGTATTTTACGTTGATTTATTCTACTGTTGCACTTTATATCAATCACAATCAGCACTGTCACTTTTTCTTACATCACTATTAGGCTGGTTTCTATTGTGTTCTTGTGTATTGTATTGTTGTATTGTGTATGTTATTGCCATGCTGTAGGTCACGGGGGCAAGACCCAAGAATCTTGCTCTTTTTTGTATGTGAATATGAAGAAGATACAACAATAAATCTGAATCTGAATCTGAATCTGAATCTGAATCCGTTGGCACAAGTCGACGGGATGCACTTAGGACCGCGATTCCACTTCTGTAACACATTAATTATGTTATATTAATCCACTCCATAACCCACCCTTCTCTCAATCCCCCTCCTCACCCGCTACTTTACTTACTCCCCTCTCTGCCCCCCCCTTTCCCTTGTCATGTGTATTCGTTGTTGTCCTTCATTGTCCTTAGTTGTAATTTGTTTGTCAATGTCTAGTCTGAGTTCCCCCCCTCCGAGAGGGCAATGAAATATATATTTTTTAATATTTTTCTTATTTCACTACACTTTTTATTTAATTTTGTACTGTAAATAGTTAAAACGTATAATAAATAATAAAGTTGTCCCCCGAAGAGGGGGGGTGGATGGAGTGCCCTCAAAAAAGGGCCGGGAAAAAAGCTAAAAAGAAAATAAACAAAATTATGTTATATTAATATATATAACACATATATAATATAACACTTTAACACTACACCATATTGATCTATTTATTACTAAAGATTTGCATTACCTTTCTACCTCATTTAGCATTTAGCATTTAGTTTTAGTTTTTTTGTACATTTTGTATATTGTATATTTTGTGTTTGGTTTTTACTGTATGAAGCACAATCTCAGGAGTCTCATTAAGAACCAAGCATTTCACTATAATGTACATGTAGCTTAATATGTGACAAATAAAACAAAACTTGAACTTGAACTTGACATGGGGAACTTCAAGGCCCCCGGCGTTCGCTCCCCCAAATACCCCTTGACGGATTTCCATTATTGGAGAACTCACCTGCCGAAAATTTTTTACCGTATCTGGACGTCGCCGGCCGTAGGAACCTTGAGGGCCGTGACGAGGAGGAGGGCCGCCGCGGTGAACACAGCAGCCTAGGGGCCACAGGTGGAGCCGCCAAGGATACAGATATTGGCGGTGGTAGCAAATATTTGCCTATACTACCACACTACAAAGGGTTAACCACCCTTTCACTACCGCACTACAGAAGGTTAACCCTTTCACTACAGAAGGTTAACCCTTTTACTACCACACTACAGAAGGATAACCCTTTCACTACAGAAGGTTAACCCTTTCACTACCACACTACAGAAGGTTAACCCTTTCACTACAGAAGGTTAACCCTTTCACTACCACACTACAGAAGGTGCTATTTCATTATGGCTGCCGCTCAGCGTCATCTGCGCGCACTTCACTTCGTGCACGAGCACTGAATAAAAAATTCCACAATGTACCTTTACATCCCAACATTCGTCTGGCCACACCCCTATCCGCTTACCTTCATAAGCAGGTGTGTGGTCACCTACTCGCCTACTACTACTACTACTACTACTACTACTTTCACCACAAGGAAGTGCCTTCGGTAGATCCCACACTTGACGAGGTTGTTAGCTGAAGAAAGTTGGAACGGGAAGATACGTTGACATAATATCTTTATTTTCTCTCTCACTATTTTCGAGAAAATACGGCGATATTGTCTTCGTCACTGGAGTGTCTGGAAGATGATGATCATTCTGACCTCCACCGGCTTTTTCGTATTAGGGGCTCACGCCGCTGATGTACTCCCCGACTGCAGTCCTCCTTGCTGCGGCTGGATGGGGTTGCCCTCCGGTCAAACAGCTGGATCTTCTTTATCGGGAGTTCCATGCTCAAAGTCGGCTGCAGCCCGGATGGGAATTGTGCTGGCTCCGCTGTATGTCTGGTAAATCACTGTTGAAAACTGTGCTTGACATTTCTTTTTCTTTTCCCTCTTAGGATGGGGAGGGACTTGAACAGCGGCCTGTCTGAAGTGTGGCTTGTTATGTCGTTGTGTACAGTTCAGGTGATAGCTGCTTAGCTGGCGTGCTAGTTGTGGCTTACTGTTGTTAGCCAGTCAGCTGTTAGCTGCGGCGCTAGCTCGTTGTGTTCACCAGGCTAGTAAACGTTAGCTTGTTGCTATCAGTCGGACGGCTGTTAGCTTAATGTTACACTGCTGAAACGTTCTGTGACTATAACATGCCTTAAACACTCTGACTACGACGTCATCTTTGACAGAGGATGTTAGTTGACCCTACACCCGGGTGCCAGTGCCAGCGAGGACTTTGTCAACATGGAGAACGGCGGCTGGGTGGCGTTGCGGACATACCCTCGTCACCGGCGCAGGAGATGCTGGGTTCAACTCGGTGTCCCGTTAGCCAGTGTTGCTGTTCTCTCGGCCTGCGTTCAGGGTGAAGGTAGGAGTCCTCCGGACTTTAAACACTTCTTCTTTTCTAAGTCTGGACCGGGGCTCTTAAAGGGGCCCTCTCTGTTCTGTGTTTTTCCTTAGTAAAACTCAGGTAGCAGGTTAGCGCATGAGCTATGTGAGGCTGTTAGATGCTTCATGTAGCATGCTATGACTGTGTCATGCTCTATTTGTCATTACATCGTATCATGGGTGAGGGGTCGTAAAGGGGTGAACTGGTAATCCTTTCCTCCCCCTTTTTCTGTTGGTCAGGGGTTAAAACCACCTGTCCTTCAAGGTTCCTGTCACGTTGCTGTTCGGCACGTTACAGGGTAGGGGGGGGGGGGAGTTTCCTGGTCCCACGCCCTGGAAGATTGGGCGTGTGCACCGTGGAAATTCCCCCGCCAGAGTACGTCACTGAGCGTGTCTCTATTGGTAGGACTTCCGTGGGTTGTTCAGGTCCATGTTATGGATCTGTTTCAGGGAGTTGTCAGAGCTCCTCCTCACGAAGCTCCTCCTCAGGGAGAAGTGCCTTCTGTGAGTTCGGACTCTCCTTCCCAGTGAGGGAGCCTCCTCAGTGTTCAGAGCCTCCTCCTCAGATTGTCAAGGTGAGTAGAACTTCAAAAAAGGAGTTCTGCTCTATTGTGTGTGTATTCGATTCAATTCGATTATTGAGTGTGTATTGGTTCAGTGCCTTCTCCTCGGAGAGCTCTAACCCAAGTGTTACATAGCTCAATGTTGCAATATATTCTTTTCAATCTATACAGCTCGCGTGGGAAGTCTCTCTGGGGATTTCCGTCTCCTCCCTGTGGCGAGGGTGGCGGGATGTAAAAATGTAAACAATTTTTACCCTCAGCTGCGTCACGTGGGATTCATGTCAGTCTGTGTTTCTTTCTTTTTTTAAATAAAAAGAGGAAAGAACATGAAGCACGACGGCTCCGTGTCGTTCTCCCAGGCGACTTGGCGTGGTTAGGGCACGGGACTGGTTCTGGTCGCGCTGGTCCAGGTCAGTTAACCCGTTGTCCGCCGGGGACGCAGATCTGCTGTTCTGGTACCCTGAGGGACTTGTGCTTTTTTCGGGGGGGAAAATGCCGGGTCGGCCCGGGTGTCACAGGGTTAGGCGTTATGGAGACCCTTTGTTGGGTACACGTTGTACCTGGCACTATCATAAGGGGCTGATTCTCCTTCTTTCGCTCCTCTCTCACGCATGGCGAAGAGGGGGCTGTTGGGGTGGTCTTCTGGACCTCGTCTGGTAACCCTGTGTGCTTCCCGAGCCGCCGGGCCCGGTCCGAAGTAATGTTTAGTTGAAACCGTAGGCCTGGGTTAACCCTTTTTGGAAACTGAAACACTTGTACTGCGGTATAGCTGGTGTATACCCGCAGGTGTGTTTTGGAGTTTTTTTCTTGAGGGGTTATAGGAACAACCACCGTCTGTGTACCGAGAGGGTGGTTGATTCCCTGGTGTGTTGGAGCAGAGTCAACTCCCGGGTTACCCGGTTGAGTGTGCCCCTGCACGTTCATGACGTCTGCCAATCGTGTCAGCCTTCTCTGCCTCGACCCCTCTGGGTGGGTTTTTTTTGATGGAGGCTTTGTCATGGTGCTCAACAACGCCAGCATACGCCCCTTCCGCCGGGGGGGCTGTTTTCAGTTGACCCCTTTGGCGCCTGTCTCGTCCGCAGTGCTCCAGGCTCAGGTCTACAGCCTGCTTCCGTTGGTTAACCTTTTTTGAGTGCTTTTCGGCCATGCTGACTGCCTGTGTTGCAGGGTCAGTGTGCCAGGCGGTGTACTATTGGGGGGAAAGGGCCCGCTCTTGGAGGGGCCCTATCCGAATACGCTGGCGATGTGGGGGGCGGTGTCACTAAGTGACCGCCTGGTGGGGTCTTGATGCCTGGCGTCATTGACCTCTCCGGGCCCCCCTTTTTCCAGGGGATCCAGTCCCTTCAGTGGGTCTGGGTCTTCCTTCGCGCTCCGCTGCTATGGCCTTGCCACGGGGTTGAGTTTGCTCTTGACTCCGTGATTTTGGGGGCAGTAACGAGGGTTGTTCCTTCTGTTCGTTCCCTGGTGGCATGCGGGTTGTGCGTGTGCATAGTCATGGGGTCAAGCCACGATCTGCTCACCCTGTGCGTTGAGTTGCTTGAGTTCCTCTTTGCACCGTCGGATCCGTCTCCCTCCCGTCCTCCAATAGGGAGGGTATCCCTCCATTAGGGAGGGTCGGGGGGCTCGGTCCTCCCCGGTCTGATGGTTGTGGGGGGCCTCAGTGGGGTACATTTGTCGAGCTTCGGGCTCCCGCTCAGCTCCTGTAGTGCATATGACGCTGAGCGGCAGCCATAATGAAATAGAACGTAAGGTTATGTATATAACCAAGTTCTATGAATTATGGTGACGCTCAGCGTCAGGACGCCACTGCGGCCCTTGAGTTTGGGAAGGAGGCGAGTAGGTGACCACACACCTGCTTATGAAGGTAAGCGGATAAGGGTGTGGCCAGACGAATGTTGGGATGTAAAGGTACATTGTGGAATTTTTTATTCAGTGCTCGTGCACGAAGTGAAGTGCATGCAGATGACGCTGAGCGTCACCATAATTCATAGAACTTGGTTATATACATAACCTTACGTTAACCATTTCACTAACACACAACAGAAGGTTAACCCTTTCACTACCACACTACAGAAGGTTAACCATTTCACTACCACACAACAGAAGGTTAACCCTTTCACTACCACACTACAGAAGGTTAACCATTTCACTACCACACTACAGAAGGTTAACCCTTTCACTACCACACAACAGAAGGTTAACCCTTTCACTACCACACCACAGAAGGTGAACCCTTTCACTACCCCACTATAAAGGGTTAACCCTTTCACTATCACACCACAGAAGTGTAACCCTTTCACTACCACACTATAGCAGGTTAACCCTTTCACTACCACACCACAGAAGGTTAACACTTTCACTACCACACTGTGCAGGATCCCACTGCAGAGAAGATCCCAGTCCCAGGTCCTACCCCTGGATTATCTCCCCCCCCCCCCCCCCCCCCCCCCCCCCCTCCCCTGTTCCAATCGCCCTGCCGCCACGGAGCCTCCTGTTCGGGGTCCGGTGCAGGGTCCTGCTGCTGAGGGGATTCCAGTCCCAGGTCCTACTCCTGGGTTATCTTCTCCACCCCCGCCCCCCCCCCCCTGCTCCAATCCTCCTCGCTCCTTTCGTCGACCCCCTCCCCCCGGCCCTATTCCCACTGTTTTTTCTTTTTCTCGACCCCCCTTCCCCCAGCCCTTCTTCGTCGGTGCTGCATCCCACCCTCCTACCCTGCCCGTTCCTGGGTGGCCTGGTTGTCCGCCTGGTAGTCGTCCATTGAGGGGGGGGTACTGTAACGCCCCCCAGGTTGCTGCGCCAGCCGGTGGACTAATTCAGGTGGCGCAGCTCTTGTGTTTATTTATTAATGTGTTTCATGTGGTCCTTATCAATCTGTTGTCTGTACATTTGATGTCTGTCTTATCTGTGATGTTACACTCTCTGGTCTAAATGTCTTCCCTATCTGTGTTGGTTTTGTGATCTGGTCAGTGTTGTGTTTGTGTGTATTTATATTTCAACTTGGTAATGTTATGTGTCACTCTGTTTCCCCAGCTGAGTCTAATCACCTAATTACCCTCCTGTGTCAATCAGTGTCTGTATATATGCCTGTTACTTCCTGTCTTCCCTGTCGCGTCATTACTCTGTGTTCCCTGGTTCCAGTCGTGTTTTGCTCGTGTGTTTGTCAGCTGTTCGCTGAACACTTTTGTAAGTAGCATAACTTGTTTTGTGGAAGACTTTATCGCTCCTTGTCACAGAGGATATTATTATTTATTGTGTTTATGATTTGTAGGGCATTTAGCACATTTGGAGACTTGCCCTCTCTCTTTGTTTTTGAGCCACTCGTACCTACATTAAAGGAGCAGTGCTCATATTTCAAGATTCAACACCTGCCTCCTGTCTATCCTCTGCTGGTCTGCGCTTGGGTTTTACTCTGTCCACCACCATCATGTCTAATCGTAACAGAATGACGCGACCAAACCACAACCCAGCAGATAAGAGGAGAGACGGAGCTGCCAACACAGCTGCGCTGATGGTTCTGGGTGCCTCGACCATGGGTGCCATTCCCGCTGCCTCTTCGGCTCCAAACCCTTGGGAGGGAAGTCGCCTGGTCCGCAGGGGAACGTCCGGGAAGGGACGCGGATCCCGACGCCACAGCCCCAGAGGGAGAAGGGGTTCCAGAGACTACAGGTCCCCTTCACCGCCCTGGTCAGGGTCTCTTCCTCCCGAGGAGGTTCCTGAAAGTGATCCCTCGCTCTGGGACTACCTCAGGTCCCACGTCACCGGCGTGTCGTCTGCCCGGAGAGCGACGCCAGATCACACGGCCGGAAGGACCCCAGTCGGGGGTCCTACATCAGGTCCTACGACGGGTCTCGCCGCCGAGGAGCCTCCGGACCGCAGTCCTCCGCCGGGTCCTGCCGCTGTGGAGCCTCCAGTTCGGGGTCCTATGCAGGATCCCACTGCAGAGAAGATCCCAGTCCCAGGTCCTACCCCTGGATTATCTTCTCCACCCCCCCCCCCCCTCCCCTGTTCCAATCGCCCTGCCGCCGCGGAGCCTCCTGTTCGGGGTCCGGTGCAGGGTCCTGCTGCTGAGGGGATTCCAGTCCCAGGTCCTACTCCTGGGTTATCTTCTCCACCCCCGCCCCCCCCCCCCCTGCTCCAATCCTCCTCGCTCCTTTCGTCGACCCCCTCCCCCCGGCCCTATTCCCACTGTTTTTTCTTTTTCTCGACCCCCCTTCCCCCAGCCCTTCTTCGTCGGTGCTGCATCCCACCCTCCTACCCTGCCCGTTCCTGGGTGGCCTGGTTGTCCGCCTGGTAGTCGTCCATTGAGGGGGGGGTACTGTAACGCCCCCCAGGTTGCTGCGCCAGCCGGTGGACTAATTCAGGTGGCGCAGCTCTTGTGTTTATTTATTAATGTGTTTCATGTGGTCCTTATCAATCTGTTGTCGGTACATTTGATGTCTGTCTTATCTGTGATGTTACACTCTCTGGTCTAAATGTCTTCCCTATCTGTGTTGGTTTTGTGATCTGGTCAGTGTTGTGTTTGTGTATATTTATATTTCAACTTGGTAATGTTATGTGTCACTCTGTTTCCCCAGCTGAGTCTAATCACCTAATTACCCTCCTGTGTCAATCAGTGTCTGTATATATGCCTGTTACTTCCTGTCTTCCCTGTCGCGTCATTACTCTGTGTTCCCTGGTTCCAGTCGTGTTTTGCTCGTGTGTTTGTCAGCTGTTCGCTGAACACTTTTGTAAGTAGCATAACTTGTTTTGTGGAAGTCTTTATCGCTCCTTGTCACAGAGGATATTATTATTTATTGTGTTTATGATTTGTAGGGCATTTAGCACATTTGGAGACTTGCCCTCTCTCTTTGTTTTTGAGCCACTCGTACCGACATTAAAGGAGCAGTGCTCATATTTCAAGATTCAACACCTGCCTCCTGTCTATCCTCTGCTGGTCTGCGCTTGGGTTTTACTCTGTCCACCACCATCATGTCTAATCGTAACACCACACTACATAAGGTTAACCTTTCAATACCACACCACAGAAGGTTAACACGTTCACTACCTCACGACAAAGGTTTAACCCTTTCACTACTACACTACAGAAGGTTAACCCTTTCACTACCACACCACAGAATGTTAAGCATTTCACTACCACACCACAGAAGGTTAACACTTTCACTACCTCACTACAAAGGCTTAACCCTTTCACTACCACACCACAGAAGGTTAAGCCTTTCACTACCACACCACAGAAGGTGAACCCTTTCACTACCACACTACAGCAGGTTAACCCTTTCACTACCACACCACAGAAGGTTAAGCCTTTCACTACCACAACACAGAAGGTTAACCTTTCACTACCACACTACAGAAGGTTAACCCTTTCACTACCACACTACAGAAGGTTAACCCTTTCACTACCACACCACAGAAGGTTATCAGTTCATGCAAACTACATTTTGTAGTTATAGTGGAGGTAAAGCTGAAACTGCTGAAACTATTCAAACGAGAACTTCGAAGGCCGAAGTGGAGACGGGTTCCATGTAAACAACAGTTGAACGCGGATCAGTCGGTCCTGAGAGATGGGTGAACACCGTACAGCAGGGGTCTCAAACTCAATTTACCTGGGGGCCGCTGGAGGTAGAGTCTGGGTGAGGCTGGGCCCCATCAAATATTCCACACAAAAAGGGTTTCAATCTTTTTTTTTTTTTTTTTTTTAATCATCTTGGGGGCCGCAAAATATCATCCAGCGGGCCGCAATTGGCCCGCGGGCCGCGAGTTTGAGACCCCTGCCGTACAGAAAGGGAGGGGCGACGGTCCTCTGTCGCCCCCCGGCCGATGGAAAGGGAGTCGCGTTCTAACCTGATTCAGTTATTTATACCTTAGTTTACATTCCTCAGATTCTCATCCCACTTGATCATATTATCTATCATATATTATTATCTATCATATATTATCTATCATATTATCATCTATCAAATTATTATCTATCAATATTATTATTATCTATCATATTTTTATCCATCATATTATTATATATCATATTCTAGGCTCTACAGTCTTCTTCTGCTAGTCTTGAACTCTGTGGGTATATTAACCCTTTCACTACCACACTATAGAAGGATCATTTCAAACCTTTATTTATTATCGAAAAGGACAATAAGAGGTCACCCTCATTTTCAATGTCGTCGAGACTTAGACATTTCAATGGATAAATGTTTTCTTTTACAAAATAATTATAATAAATAATAATAACTATCTATATAGGGGAGACAGTGGCTCAGGAGCAGTCTCGTAATCCGGAGGTGCGTGTCAAAGTGTCCTTGAACAAGACACTTAACCCGTAATTGCTCCAGATGAACAGGTTGGCACCTTGCATGGTTGCCTCCGCCGTCAGTGTGTGAATGTGTGAGTGATTGGGTGAATGTGAGCACTTTGGATAAAAGTGGCCTAAGGCTATTAATGCAGCCATTTTACTATTTATTTACTACTAAACCCTGACTTTGAACTACGAACCCCTAACTTTGAACTACTAACCCCTAACTTTGAACTAATAAACTCTGACTTTGAACTACTAAACCCTGACTTTGAACTACGAACCCCTAACTTTGAACTAATAAACCCTGACTTTGAACTAATAAACCCTGACTTTGAACTACTAAACCCTGACTTTGAACTACTAACCCCTGACTGAAAGAGGGAACATGATAGCAGAACATTTATTTTGTGTTTACTGCAGAGTGGAGGGACTGGGAGACCCATGTTACTGACCAAACATTCTATATCAGTGATGGCTGTCAGAATGTAGAGCTATTATTTTAACATGTTAAACCACTTATTTAAAAAAAGAAAATACCACATACAATACCTTTAATAAAGATCCATCTTATCGTATGTTGTAAAAGCATGCAAAAGGCCAACTGGCCTTTCAAGATACTTTTATGAAAACAGTATCCATAATATGCATATCCATATCCACTGATCCACTGTAGTGAGATAATATGAAGAGAATATCGCAGAGACCTTCATCATGAACTATTGAAAACTTCTGGTTGCCATGTCTTAAAACCCTGTGAGACCCTCGGTTGCAAAATTACAACTTAAAAAGAAAATCACTTTTAGCTTTTAGCTATTTAAAAAAAAAGTCTGTAAATGTTTATTTTAAAATTTGTTTTGCACATTTACATAGTCAGTGGGTCATGTTGTTCAGCCTCGCAATGCTATTGTATAGTGAATGTATTTATAGGTCCGACATTCTGGCCTCTGAAGTTGCTAATGTCAATTTAATTTGGGCCTTACAGAAACCCCTCAATGTTTTCATTGGCAGAACTCTGTCCATGGTGCTGAAACTGAAGAGGCATCAGCCATTCATAGACCTGCTGCCATATCAAATATAGACCAGGTCAACAAAGGGCGTAGGCTTGGTTTCAACATGGGGGGGGGGCACTTTAAGCCGGGGGGGTCTGGTGATCCTCCCCCCGGAAATTCTGAGCATAAAACACATTCTGGTGTACTTTTGTGAGAGGCACGTCTGCAAGGTTGAGATGGTACAGTCCTGTAGGGGCGTCTGTCTGATGGTACGGTCCTGTAGGGGTGTCTGAGATTGTTGATATAGTTACAGGTAAGAAGGATATATAAATGTTTTGAACCGCTTATCTTATCTTTTGGAGGGGGTTGTCTTTCATATTAGCTAGATTTTTGAGGGGGACAAATTACCTCTTCTCAATATTGTCCCCTGTAACCCCCCCCCCCCTAAAAATAGGCCTATAGACTACGTTCAGTGCTTAGTAGTGGGTCTTTCAGTATATCCTTACAGAAATTCTACATCAGTTCAACGCGATTTGATACATAATATGTCCTGCTTATGTGCTGTATTTACCGGTATATTACAGTGACATTTACTACATTTGAAACCAAGTCTGGTCTTGCCTTGGCAATTACAGTACCTGCATAGTCTGTTACAATATATCATGGTTCATTTATTTGAAGAATATAATTTCCTGAGAGCCAAGAAAGGGAAAAAACCATTACGTAAGCATCCTTGTAAGTGTGTTAGTTGGGTGTGGTAGGACCCTGTAGGCACAGGCTAAAAAACAACAGGAACTGAAGAAAACGATAGGTTATGTAGATAACCTAGTTATATTAGTATTGGCTGAGCGTCCCGCTCTGAGCCTTACGAGATACTCCTATCTCCTGTGATACTTAATGTATCTCCCACGAATAAAAACACATGCACCCCACCTGTATGGGGCCCCGCCCCTTATGGTGGCACCACCCATATAACCATGACTCTGGTCATGAAACACCCTTCCTCGCCAAAACCCGTCCCAGGAAAAGATCCCTCAAGAGGGAACTCAGGGCCGCGCAGAGCGGGACGCTCAGCCAATACTAATATAACTAGGTTATCTACATAACCTATCGTTATATATCGTATTTGCATCGCGTCCCGCTCTGAGCCTTACGAGATAATGGGGAAGAGCGGGCGCGAGACCCGACAGATGTACCCCCTGAGGACCCGTAAGCCCACATCAAGGGGTGCGGGGAGCCCTGTCACCCCATCCTCCCTAATGAAGGGGGGGCGCAGTCAACTCCACCTGAATGCGAACAAGAGGGAAACTAGAACCCCTTGAACACACCGTACAGGCGGAACCACGTGTGACTCAACACACTGTGGCCCATACCCATACACTCCTGCTACCCGACCAAAGGACGGGAAGCAGGGAAGGCCACAGACCCCAGAACCGCCTGGGAGACAGAACCCCCGGTCATGTCCATGAGGAAAAACCTTACAAAGGAGTCCGGGGAGGACCATGAAGCTGCAGCACAGATGGCCTCCACCGAGGCCCCACCCAGGAGAGCGGCAGAGGCAGCCACCCCACGAGTGGAGTGCGCCCTGATGCCCCCAGGGGGATCCTGCCCAGCCAACGTGTAGCAGAGGGTAACACCCTCGCACAACCAATGGGACAGGCGCTGCTCCGACAGTGCCTTACCAGCACGAGCCCCACCGTAACAGACAAAAAGCTGGTCGGTAACCCTGAAATCCTGAGTACGGCTGAGGTAAATCCCCAAGCACGGACTGGACATGACAGGTGAAGGCCCGCAACTAACTCACTAGTGTGAGGAGGAGGACGAAACGCCTGAACCACAATATCCCGGGAGCGGAAGGAACTCCGGATATTCTTAGGCACGAAAGCAGGATAGCGGAAGTGACAGCCAGAAGGAACGCGGTCTTGAAGGACAGCTGTCCCAACGGCGCCTGCTCGAGCGGCTCAAACGGGGCCAAGGACAACCGACCAAAGACCAATTGAAGATCCCAAGTCGGAGCCAAGGAGCGTTGCACCGGCTTAACGCGTCGAGCGCCAAGCAGGAAACGCTTCACAAGAGGGTGGCTGAACAAGACATCCCCTCAAACCCCTCATGATAGGAGGATATAGCTGCTGCATATACCCTCACCGTCGAAGCCGACAGTCTATCAAGGAGAGACTGGAGGTAACTAAGGACAGCATCCAGGGGGCAGGAGACTGAGTCCCGGCCCCCCGCCTTACACCACACTTGGAACACACGTCATCTGCCCGCGCAAGCGGAGCGCCAAGCAGGAACGCTTCACAAGAGGGTGGCTGAACAAGACATCCCCTCAAACCCCTCATGATAGGAGGATATAGCTGCTGCATATACCCTCACCGTCGAAGCCGACAGTCTATCAAGGAGAGACTGGAGGTAACCAAGGACAGCATCCAAGGGGCAGGAGACTGAGTCCCGGCCCCCCGCCTTACACCACACTTGGAACATACGTCATCTGCCCGCGTAAGCGCGACAGTGGAGGGAGCATGCGCATTCCAGATGGTAACACCATCAGGATCAAGAACCTGCGCCCCTCAACGTACCCGTCCCAACAACTGACCTAACAGATGTATGGGGAAGAATCCCTGGCGGCACGGCATCGGTCCCAGACCTGCCTGGCCATGTCCAGACGCAATCCTCACCCGTCAGGATGAGGGCCGCCCCGCGACAGTACACCTGCACCCACATTCTCCCTGCCGGGGATGTGGGGAGCCCTCAGGCCGCGCAGATGGAGGACGCCCATAGCCAGCCGCCCGCCGCCTGGTGCAGACAGGGGGAGCGCACTCCTCCCTGTCTGTCGATACACGACACTGACGTCGTATCGTCCGTCCTGATCAACACCATTTGTGGACCAGAAGGACCGCTTTCAACACCAACACATTGAACGTAGCGCAGACCGGGCAGCATGGTTTGCCAGCTTCCCCCTACTGCGTTGGCCCGACGCATCACCAGCGAGGGGGGGCGTCGGTGAAAACGCGACGTGAGACAGCGCCGTAACCGTCCTAGGACGGAACCTCCCGAGCGTGTTGACAACACGCTCTGAGATGGATGCCCATAGCCCTCCAACCGTTGACTGGGAAGAGGAATACTCTACATCCAGTCTACAGCAACCCCAGGCTGGTAGAGACCTGCCTGGTATGAGACCTGACGATCCACCTTGACCGCGAAGGACCAGAACGTCATCAGGGCAGAACACTCCGTAACCCCGGATGACGCAGAGGCCCCAGTGCGGCCTCCACGCACTTGGTGAAGATGCGGGGAGCCAGAGAAAACCGAACGGCAGCCTCTGGTACTCATACGCTAACCCTGCAAAGGAAGCGTAGGTAAGCCCTAGGATGGAAGATCGGGGATGCGCATACGCATCCTACAGGTCTATGGAGGAGAACCAGACCCCCACCTGACAGTGTTCAACAGGTAGGAGACGATCCAAAAAAAATGCTGAACCTTCCCATGGGACAGGTCCAGCCTGGGTCTTACACCCCTCCCTCCCGACTTCTCGGGCTGAGAACACCGGGAGGAGAACGCCACGACGATGGCTTGCTTCGTCCACAGAGATTGGATCTCGTTGACCAGAGCTGTCCCTGCTGGAGACCCCGACAACAGGGTCTGTACCAAACCTGAAAACGGGTGGGGTTGTGTAAACACAAGTCCCCGCCTCACCGTTCTCTCCATCTACCTCGACATATGGTACTGCCGTAGTCATATGTGACGACACTCCCAACGCACCCGCCGTCACGTGGCGCAGGTCCGCCAGGAACTGTAGATAGTTGGCCCGGTCCCCCCGCTGTGCGTAGACAACCCCGGAACCGTGCGAGGAGCGCGTTCCGTGTCGGAACACCTGACCCTGACACACCCACGAGGCAACCGCACCCAAGGGGGAACCCCGACAGAAAGGGCCGATCTGATACGGGGGGCTTCCGATGAAAAAAGCCCCCCCACTGAACACCCCTCCAGAACATGCTGAAGGAGTTGTTCTGCAGCCGGACATGCAAGGTGTAAGGCCCCCATGGGTTCCTACACACCGTAGCCCTGCAGTGATATTACTACCACCCCAAACCATGTGAGCTGCGACCACTTGCCAATATTTCAGGAGTGGGAGGCACCAACATGATACCTGGCCTGGCGAAGGCGAGGCCGGGGAAGCCCGCACTGTGTGCCTCAAAAGGTTTCGAGCCCCCCTGCTGACAACACTTAAGTTGACAGACGTAACACCAGGCTCAACCAACACAGTTCAAGGTGTGGGAGCCGCTTGACAGCACAACATTCTCACGGACAGACCCAGGCTCAGCCATCAACTGGGTGTCAGCCCCTGTCCCCATGAGAAGCGAAAAGGGGGGCCGCCCGCGCATCAACGAAGGCACGCGGCCCGCAGCCAAAGGAAACAATCAGAGCCCACTTCTTCCGCTGGTGTTGGGGAAGGGAGTGATCGGAGAGCGGGCTGCTCGCGGCAGGACGGTGACGGCTTGTTTGTTCAAGCCGAACCCATCCTACATGGCCGATCCCTCGGCCACCAAGGCTGTCGGCCTTGTGGACACCTGTCGAATCAACGCCCAGGATACCTCTGGCGGGGGAAAAACATGGCCGCCTGTCGAGGGCCCCGTCATCGCCGCTGACGAGGCCGTGCTCTCTCTTCTTCTGGCTGCGCGGTGTGAGGCCGTGTAGGGCCTAGGACAATACCGCCCGCGCTCCAGCAGAAGACCAAAATCCCCTGCGGAGAGGGGAACCCTGAGCGGTTATAGCTTGCGGCTGGGTCAAAGCTAATAACGTCAACAACCTTGCGCAATGTGTCGACGTCGGCTGGCCCTCAAGGCCCCTCCACCAGACACCATTTTTTTAATAGAAAAAACAGCAATTCGAACACAGTTCTAATCGTTGCCAATTCCATACCGTGGCGGTACCAGCCTTAACAGCCCACCAGCCACTCGCCAGGCCGACCCACCCATGGTGTCGGCCGGGCGGGGCATTGTTTCAATATATCAAAAACAAAGGACTGACGTTAACATGGAGCACCAGTGGTGATTGCAAACAGCACCCTCCACTGTGGTGTGCACCATGAAAGGGTTAAATGAATAAAAGAGCTAAACCACAAAAAACTGTAGAATGAGCAAACCCATACACACAAAGTTTAAGGGGAGACGGACCAGACCCGTCTTCATTCAAAATATTCACAACAGAACACCAGCCCTAGTTTAGCCCATTTACCAAAAAAGGTAAACAAAGCCCCCCCCCCCCGCACTACTCCCCCAGTATACCGATTGACCGTCAGTATGAATGGTTTGAGAGGAGAGAAAGCTGTAGCAAGACAGACCTTCTCATAGCAGAGTGACAAAACGAAACAATAGCCCCCTACACAGGGCCGCCCCAGGAGGTGGGGGCCTCGCGTCTAAAAACGCACAGGGCCTCACATTTCTCCCAGGCGGCCCTGCCCTTATACTACTGCAGCCTAACGCCAGGCAATGTGGGACCCAAGACAACAATTGCCTGTGCACAGACACGCAACATGTTTACCATGTCGGCTGGACCCATAGCCCCACTACGCAACGCCAACCCAGATGGGAACACCGTTCAACAAACCCCGCCGGAACACAAGGTAAAATACCTGGCTAGGAACCTAGCCACGACCTACCCCGTTGTCAACCCATTTACCCGAAAAAGGTAAATAGAACTCAAAAAAACCCACAACAGCTACCGACTGACCTTCATTGATGAACCGGGCAAGAGGCGGGAGAGTGACAACATCTCACGGCGGAGACATTAAAACAGCATAGCAATTAGCAGTAGTAATAGCATGCGGCAGTAGCGATAGCATGTAGCATAGCTCTAGATGTTTTAGCAGCACGCCCAAGACAGCTTGGAAACCGTTCCCTGCAGAGAACGTTCACCAAACCATCCTGCCCCCGGCGCCAACACACAACATGGTTGTGTTAACAAAACAAACCAGCATTACTAACACTAATACCCATGCCTGAAGACACAGGGCCTACCTGAGTACAAGCTGGCCCGACAGCCAGCCTTGTACAGCTGAACCTCGATGTGCAGTCATCAAACGAGGAACATCAACACAGGCCCGTCGTGTCGCCGAAAACATGCGTCGAAGATGCCAGGGGCCAGCAACCTCCGGTAAGCTTCCAACATTATTAATCTTCCTTAATCTTTTCATTCCGCTAGTCTCGTATGGTGCACGCATCCAATACGCTGGGACGAAAATAGAGGAAGGGTGTTTCATGACCAGAGTCATGGTTATATGGGTGGTGCCACCATAAGGGGCGGGGCCCCATACAGGTGGGGTGCATGTGTTTTTATTCGTGGGAGATACATTAAGTATCACAGGAGATAGGAGTATCTCGTAAGGCTCAGAGCGGGACGTGATGCAAATACGATATATAACAGGCCTGTCTGACTAACCTCCAGTTAAACCTGGAGGAACAAACTGAAAGGCAATAGACTAGACTAAAATGTACTAGGGCTGACCCCTATTAGTCGATTAGTCGAAAGCAGCGGTAGTCGACTGGCCAACCTCTTAGTCGAATATATATAAAAAATATATATATTTAATTATAATTTTTTTAATTTAAATTTTTGTATCATTCTTTCCAAAAGAAAAGATGCCTAGAATCGTGGCTAACGCTAATGGCACGCATACCAGAGGCTGACTGCCTAAGAAAACAGGCACAGAGGCACTGAAAGAGGATTTCTCCCATCTAATGAACACACTAGACTAGACAAATATCAAGATGTATCCATCAGTGGACCAATTGCATGCTTTTGCAGAGGACAAGAAGCCTTCAGTCGACTCCTTCAGACATTAAGCACCCCTCACAGCCCAAATGGAATGATACAAAATTTAAAAAATAAAAATAATATTTCTTTTAATATTATACTCATTTTTTTGTCTGCCAATAGTCGACTAACGGCAAATTTTGGCGAATCATAGTCGACCATCCAAATCCTTAGTCGGGGACAGCCCTAGAAATTACACTAGAGACAAGACTTAAAGGTGCTATAGATTTATACTTATTTATTTTTTTGCTTTTTCTGGTGGCGCAGGACCGACAGCTTTTTCTTGGCCACGCAGGACCGACAGAGGAGAGAGGGAGAAACGGGAGGAGAAGAAGTGAAGACATGTGGCATATGGTCACCGGGTCTGGGAAACGAACCCGGGGCGACCGCTTCGCGACTCAGCGCGCTATGTGGTGTGCTACTGGAGCGCCCCTAGATTCATACTTATAAATACTATATAAGTAATACTAATAAGTATTGCTTCCCCCTAATTTATTTTTATTTGTATTGATTACTACTACTACTACTACTACTACTACTACTACTACTAATAATAATAATAATAATAATAATAATAATAATAATAATAATAATAATAATAATAATAATAATAATAATAATAATAATAATACTACGACTACTACTATTACTAGTACTATTACTACTACTACTACTACTACTACTACTACTACTACTACTACTACTACTACTACTACTACTACTACTACTATTACTACTACTACTACTATTACTACTACTACTATTACTACTATTACTACTATTACTATAACTACTATTACTATTACTACTATTACTACTACTACTACTACTACTACTACTACTACTACTACTACTACTACTACTATTACTACTACAACTACTACTATTACTACTACTACTACTATTACTACTACTACTACTATTATTACTACTACTACTACTACTACTACTACTACTACTACTACTACTACTACTACTACTACTACTGTAACTGCAGCTATGGTTAACAGTTGGTTAATATAGTTATTTATGTTTACAATTTGAATGAATTAATGAATTAATGAAAAAGTTTATTTTTGGACATGTTATTCTCCATATTTCTCCAAACAACTCACGATGTCTTGTTCCGTCAAACCAAACAATCATAGAAACAAATTGAAAAAACATTAAAAGAAAAACATTAAAAAAAATTAAAGAAAATAAGGAATTATAAACAAATGGTCAAGAGCAATGTGTTTGGTAGCAGACATGTCCAAAAAAGGAGTAGAGGGAAGCTAAGCTTATTGATCCCTACCCCCTTACATTTATATTTGTTCTTCCATTAATTTTACTAGATATAACATAATTTAGTGTATTACAATATACTTTTACTTATATTAAAAGATTACAAGAAAAACAACTTGATTCACTTGACAGCAGTGCATATAGTACAGCACTACATACACAATATAACATTTATGCTTATTTTGTAGAATAGAATAAGGTGTCAAAATACTTCCCAAAGGTCAGTGAATACCACAATCACAACACCAGAGGGAGCTCCACAAATCATGTCAAACCCAGATTCGGCTCAAACAAGGGACTAAACACGTTTCGCAATTATGCCACATCAATGTGGAATGCCCTACCCAAAGCTGTAAAGGAATGTGAATCACTACCCACTTTCAAAAACACTCTCAAAGAACACCTAGACTGCAATTCGAAACTGGCCCCTGTAAATGTCCTGACACAACCCCCTCCAATGTAGAGTAAATGACCAAGTATGGTTTTGTCAATATTCCAATGTACAGTTTTGCTTGTACAGTTGTACAGTGTCCCCCACCCACCTACCCTCCCACCCACCGAACCACCTCCAATGTACAGTCCCCCCCACCCCCCAACCCCACCCCACCTACCCAACCTCCTCCAATGTACAGTTTCTACGTCAAATGTATATACTCTCTTTTCTGGACTCTTTTCGTACCACAAACAGTACTGTATTTGCAAATCTGGTATGTCATAAATGTATAGATGTAGCAGTACTGTTATGGTTTGTAACCGACCCCAATCGCACAACACAAGACAGGTATGAGAGTAAGCCAAAACAGGGCATTTATTCAATACAAAACAAAAAGCGGCACTGTCCCTTTAAGGGAGAACACAAAAATACTGGAACAAAGAAATAGGGAAAGAATGTGGCACTGTGCCTTTAAGAGGCGAGCAGGCTAAGGGGAAGGCTAAGGGACAGGGCCAGGGCAAAGGACAGGGCAGGAACAGGGGCACTGGAGAGGGGAACAGGGACAGAGGCCCGGGGAGGCGGGCTGGAGACAGGGACAGAGAAAACAGGGTTAAGGCCTTGGACAGGGCGAGGGCCAGAGCTGCTTACAGGGATGGCAGGGTTCAGACGGCGGAGGCCTGGCAAGGAGATCCTCCTCGGAAGTGAAGCGACGCATCCTCCCGTAGGACAGGAAGCGATGCGCGCCGGCCTGGCGTCTGGAGTGGAGCGCGCCGGCTTGGGGTCTGGAGTGGGGCGCGTCTGGAGTAGGAGCGTGCCGGCTCGGGGTCTGGAGTGGAGCGCGTCTGGAGTAGGAGCGCGCCTGGAGTAGGAGCGCGTCTGGAGTAGGAGCGCGCCGGCCCGAAGAGCGCGCCGGCTCGGGGTCTGGAGTGGAGCGCGTCTGGAGTAGGAGCGCGTCTGGAGTAGGAGCGCGCCGGCCCGAAGAGCGCGCCGGCTCGGGGTCTGGAGTGGAGCGCGTCTGGAGTAGGAGCGCGTCTGGAGTAGGAGCGCGTCTGGAGTAGGAGCGCGCCGGCCCGAAGAGCGCGCCGGCTCGGGGTCTGGAGTGGAGCGCGTCTGGAGTGGCACAACGTCTCCCAGTGAGAACAAAGGAATCCTCCCGTGGAAGAATAGAGAGCGATGACGATGTCTCACCAGGAGCGCGGCGGTAGATGGTAGCATACAGATACAGAACGACCCGACGAGGACTGGAGGGGAAGTCCAGGTATTTAAAGCCCTCTGGGGCGCTAATCATAACTTATCACAGCTGTGAAAGGTAGTCCAAGGGTGTGGGCTGTTGAAGAGCAGAGGAGAGTAAAACAACGCGAGGGTGGGGGCTGGTGAGGTGAGGAGACAGGGAATTAAAGGTCCAGGGAACAGGCGAACCTCACAAGTACTGTCTATCTGTATGTCATGTATGTCATATATGTTATGATGAATTGAAAATGGGGGACCCTGATGTAAACAAGACAAAAGTCTTTCTCTGGTCTGCATCCCCTTAACAATTATTGAGCTGTACTGTACTGTACTGTACCCATTCTACAATCTGTTAATAAAGTTTTCAATCAATCAAGAAGAGAAGAGAAAAGAAACACATCATGTTTAGATGGGGGGATGGCGCCATCCTCAGGAAGAAAAAAAACATGCACACACTTTGGAGACAATAATATAATATTAGAATAGTAAGCTTACTTTTACGTGAATGTCAATTAAAATTATAATTAGGGAAGGGAGGGGGTTGAAATGTGTTTTTGTCCTGTGTTACTGTCTGTGAATTAATGAATTAATGAAAATTGTATTTAACAGATTACAGAATGGGTACAAATAATACAGTACGGCTCAATACACACAATTGTTAAGGGGATGCAGACCAGAGAAAGACGTTTGTCTTGTTTACATCAGGGTCCCCCATTTTCAATTCATAGTGACATGTATGACATGCACAACATATATGACATCATGACATTTATGACATAGGGACATACATGACATACATGTATATAGTACTGTTACATTTGTGACATATATGATATGCAAATATACAGTACTGTTACCCATAGATCCTGACAGAGCGTATATACATATGATGGGGAGGGGACTGTACATTAGGAGGGGGTGGGTGGGTGGGAGAGAAATATACATACGGTGGGGAGAGAATATATACATTACATACGGTGGGGAGGGGACTGTCTATTAGGTGGGGGTGGAGCTGTATGTATGTATGTATGTATGTATGTATGTATGTATGTATGTATGTATGTATGTATGTATGTATGTATGTATGTATGTATGTATGTATGTATGTATGTATGTATGTATGTATGTATGTATGTATAAAAGAAAAAAAATACAATAGAAATATTGACTGACGTTTCTTAGGCGACTCTTTCGAAGTTGGTTAAGGTTAGAGTATGGAATCAGGGCTGGTGTTCTATCGCCCTGCTCTAAGACAAACTCTAACCTTAACCAACTTCGAAAGAGTGCCTAAGCTTAACCGGTGAAAGAAAGAGGCGTCACACTATTGGCACTACCAGAAACGTCAGTGGCCAATCAGAGCGCAGAGCGCGAACACGGAACTGGAAATCCGTTAAAAGTATTCAGGCGTCGGGGCTGGGATGTGGAGATGCAAGTTTTGACTTTTTATTGCTGTTTTTACCTCAAACAGAAAACCTCAAACTCTTATGAAGAGGAGAAAAAAGACTCAAGATTAGCCACTTGCAAACGGCAGGGTGTGACGTACTGTATATTTTAGTTGATGAAATATTTTTGTTGACTAAATATTTTAGTTGATGAAATATGTTTTCATTTCAGTGTCACAGTATGACATCGATCTCCAAAATAAGAAAAAAAAATAAAAAATGTGGGGCCTCTAGTGACGAGGGGCCTCCAAAAATTTTTAAAATAAAAGTTAAAAAAAAATAAACAAATATTTGGGGCCTCTAGTGACGAGGGGCCTCCAAAAGGCCTCGAGTGACAAGGGGCCTCCATTTTTTTTTTTTAAATTAAAGTAAAAAAAAACAATAATACTAAATTGGGGCCTCTTGTGATGAGGGGCCTCCAAAAGGCCTCTAGTGACGAGGGGCCTTCAAAAAAATAAAAAATAAACGTTAAATTAAAAAAAAAAAATGTTGGGGCCTCTAGTGACGAGGGGCCTCCAAATTTTTTTTAATAATTGGTGGGGCTAATCGAAAGGACTGGACACGGACAAGTTAAACAAACAACTCACTGCAGCACCCACTTTACCCACTTTAGAACACCTAAACACACTTTATATTTATTGGTAAAGAATTTGCACTACAACCCATACCTCATTACACCTTACTGTAAATTGTACCTAAATTGTACCTCATCCCATTTCTGCTTTGCACTGTATAGTATATTGTATATTAGTATATTGTATAGTATATTGTATGGTAACTCAGTTACTTCTACTCTGCATTGAACATTGTATATATGTACATACTGAACACTTGACTTCTATTTTATACTTGCTATACTTATTTTATACTTATCTATTTTTGTCTAGCACAGTCTCTGGAGCATAACAGAAAGAAGCATTTTGTATAAAAGTATTCTGTACTTCTGTATGACAACTAATAAAGAAACTTGAAACTAAGCACTTTGGAAAAAAGTGCTATATAAAATGCAGTCCATTGACCTCTGGATGGATTTGGCTGGGAGACCTGCAAGCAGAGGTGTACAGTAGTTGACACAGGCATGAACCAGTTGATCTGAACCATAGGACCCATTATGTGGAAAATGCAATGCCATCATAACAATTTGCCACTAGATGGCCTTTGTGTCTAATGAGATTTCAGCCTATGAACAAATATCACATGTTGCTTTAGTTTCATAGACTGTGAATAGCCATGTAATTACAACATATATATAGAAAAAATCTGTGTGTGTGTGTATATATATATATATGTGTGTGTGTGTGTGTGGGGGGTAGTATAAATGCAATGTTAGTTCAAGCACAACAGATCAGTTATAGTTGTGCTGTATAATAGTATAGGCTACCTGTTGACAAATAGAGATATTCAAGCATAGTCGGGTCCGTTAATACCTTGTTCTGCGTTAATAAACTTGTGGAATTGCCCATATTTCTGTGTTAGCGACCATCCTTTCGCCTAATACACGTTATACCGTCCTGAAATCACTGCATCTCAACATGGAAACTACAAGAGAAACTAATCCCCGTCATCTGGACCCATATACTGATTCATTGATTGATTGAAAATTGTATTAACAGATTGCAGAATGGGTACAATACAGTACAGCTCAATACACACAATTGTTAAAGGGGAACTATCTTATAAATGGCCTTTTTGAGTGTTTAGCATTGTTTCCTAGCTATGTGAACTTATATTAATATGATCTATGTCTCAAAATTCTCATATTGGTGCATTCTTCCAATTCTCCTCTCACAATATTCACCCTCACTGAACTGAGTCGTTTGAAAATGTGCCTATATGTGATGTCATATAGTCACTGCTGCATGTTAATGTTCAGGCGAACACGACGCTCAGCAGGCCCGGCGCAGTGGTTTAGGAGCCCAGGCTCAAAACAGCTCGAAATCTTGAGGTAGAAAAATGCTGTTTTTGAGGACTTGATTAGAAATACAAAACAATGAATAAAAACAATATATATATTACAGAGGTGTTCCATAGACTCACAGGAATTGTGTAAAAGTGCCCAAATAGTGAAAGAAATAGTAAAATAGTTCCCCTTTAAGGGGATGCAGACCAGAGAAAGACTTTCGTCTTGTTAACATCAGGGTCCCCCATTTTCAATTCATCGTAACATATATGACCTACATGACATACAGGTAGACAGTAATGTATGTATCTATGTCTGGACCTTTGTGTGGATTGGAATGATCACTGTAAAATACATAACGGTGTGTCTCTGGACCTCTTTATATTATAGTCCCACGGTCTGGACCAGTGTGCCGCAATGCATGACGGGTATTGTAGTCTTAAAAATACAAAGAACAGTTTTGTTTGCGACTCCCGTTTCCACCTAGAACTACTGCTACCAAGATGCCGCGTTCATGTGGTTTCCGGTAAATGCGTAAAAAAGAAAAAAAAGTTTCGACAGGGGGAGGACTGTGGGGAGGAAAAACTGTTAGGTGAGGAAATGACCGAGTTGCTATTTTAAATCGTGTGTGTAACCGACTTCAAAAGGAGGCGGAGGATGGCAACCCGTGAGTCAGGAGGAGGCGAGGTATGTGACTCAACTATAATAGTATGGGAGCGTGAACAAGAACATATGGATGGGGGGGCCGGGGGGCTCCTCTTTTACAGACAATAAAAGTTGTTTTAACTTGGCACGTAAAAATATGTTCACTTTCAGGACGACTTTATATAGTGCATGTGGACACGTTTCATTGTATTATAGTTTTTCTATGCCTGTAGCAGGCCTCGGGTTTCGCCGCACACAACAACAAATCACTGCCACTCGTATGTATTGCTCACCACCTGAAACTCCATTTTCCGTTGATGCGCTGCACTCTGTCTGCGCGAGCGCCGTCCACACACACACACACACACACACACACACACACACACACACACACACGCACACACACACACACACACACACACACACACACACAAAGGATGCGCGTGGGCGCTATATAGAATAGAGGTCTGGATGTTACCCGTGACGTCACGTCTCGCGGGCGGATGGCTCGTCCAGTCAGTCAGTGGGGTGGATGGATGGACGGACGCACGCGCCTGAAGAACGTCGCTGGAAGGTTCCTGAAACGTTTCCTCAATAATGTACACCGTTGGAATAATTCGCCTATATTCCTCCAATGCCCGCGCGCTCAATCAGACAAGCAGTGTTTATTGGATTTTTTTAATAGTTTTCCAGCATATACACGGGCAAAGCCAAGCAAAATAAGCAGGTTGTCGTACTAAACAAAGCACGCGGTTTTGGATAACAGGCTCAAATGTGTAAGTTATCTTTAATAATAATAATAATAATACCGGTTGATATGCACCTCCTCCTCCAGTGGCCTTGTTGAGAACACTGTTCTTGTTAACGGTGAATGAATGAATGAATGAATGAATGAATGAATGAATGAATGAATGAATGAAAACTTTATTAACAGATTGCAGAATGGGTACAGTGCAGTACAGCTCAATACATACAATTGTTAAGGGGATGCAGACCAGAGAAAGACTTTCGTCTTGTTTACACCAGGGTCCCCCATTTCCAATTCATCGTAACATATATGACATACATGACATACAGATAGACAGTACTGCTACATCTATACATTTATGACATACCAGATTTGCAATTACAGTACTGTATTTGTGATACAAAAAGAGTCCAGAAAGAAAAGAGTATATACATTAGGCGTAGAAACTGTACATTGGATTGGGTAGGTGGGGGTGGGACTGTACATTGGAGGTGGTTGGGGGGGGGGGGGGGTGGGTAGGAGTGGGGGGGGGGGGGGGGTTGGGTAGGAGGGGTGGGTGGGGACTGTACATTGGAGGTGGTTGGGTGGGTGGGGGGGGTAGGAGGGGTGGGTGGGGGACACTGTACAACTGTACAAACAACACTGTACATTGGATTATTGACAAGACCATACTTGGTAATTTACTGTACATTGGCGGGGGTTGTGTTCGGACATTTACAGGGGCCAGTTTCGAGTTGCAGTCTCCCTTAGGTGTTTTTTGAGAGTGTTTTTGAAAGTGGGTAGTGATTCACATTCCTTTACAGCTTTGGGTAGGGCGTTCCACATTGATGTGGCATAATTGCGAAACGTGTTTAGTCCCTTGTTTGAGCCGAATCTGGGTTTAACATGATTTGTGGAGCTCCCTCTGGTGTTGTGATCGTGGTATTCACTGACCTTTGGGAAGTATTTAGTCATGTACATGGGTACCTTGGTCGTGTAGTGTATCTTGTAGACCAGGCCCATTGCAAGTTGCTGTACTCTGTCGTCTACTCTAAGCCATCCTAGGTTGTCAAAGTGGGCAGGGGTGAGGTGGGTTCTAGGAGTAAGGTCAAGCAGTAGTCTGACCAGTTTGTTTTGAGATGTTTGTAATTTTGTTTTTAGCGCCTTTGAGGTGCTTTGGTACCATGAGGTGCAAGCATAGTCGTAGTACCCTTGAATGAGTGCTCCTGCTAGAGTCTTCAGGGTATTCTTGTTTACCAGTGAGGAGATCCGGTACAAGAAACGAGTTCGTTGGTTGACTTTTTTTATTACATTGGATGCCATTTTGTCACAGGAAAGATTTGCCTCTAGGATGGAACCCAGGTAGGTAATATCTTCTTTCCTTGTGACAATATTGTCACCCACTGTAACTGAGAAGCCGTCGGTCTTGCTGAGTTTGTTATTTGAACCGAAGAGAATGGACTCTGTTTTGCCCATGTGTAATGATAGTTTGTTATCAGATTTTGCTTAGTTCTGAGCTGAGGGTTTTTTCAACCTGTAATTTGTTCTTGTCAGAGACCAGCAGGGCTGAGTCGTCCGCAAACAGGAACAAGTTGCAGTCACAAGCTGACGACATGTCATTTGCATAAATTAGGAACAGTAGCGGACCTAGTATGCTTCCTTGTGGAACACCACAGTTTACTGTGAGGGGGGGGGGGTAGGGTACCGTTTACCTCCACCATCTGCTCTCTCCCCTCCAGGTAGGATTGCATCCAGCTCACTGATAGACTATCAAAACCAATTGCTTTTAGCTTGTCAATCAGAATGGTGTGATTGACAGTGTCGAAGGCCTTTTGTAGGTCCAGCATGACCATGCCGCAGTATTTGCCCGCGTCCACCTCTTGTTTGATGTGGTCGTTTAAATAGAGAAGGCATGTGTCAGTGGAGTGGGATGTTCTGAAGCCAGATTGGAATTCGTAGATTAGATTTTTTTCCGCAAGGTATTTTTCGACCTGTTCGTATACAATTTTTTCCATGACTTTCGAGATGGAGGTAAGGATAGAAACAGGGCGGTAGTTGCCTGGGTCTAATTTACTGCCTTTTTTGTGCAGAGGGGTCACTGGTTGACAATGTGTCAACACCGTGACAACACGGTGACAATGTGTTGAGTCGACTTGTGTCTTGTCTAGCCCCTTTCGTGACTGTGATGCACCTAGTGAATCCACAGTCACTTGCTCCTCAATAGGAAACCAACGTATGTTGACCCTCAAGGACTGGTTCTGGCCGAACCGTTCGTTATACATGTATCACAGAGACATGTCAAAGGTACTCACAGTTGCACGAGGGTTTCGGACAGAGATACGGGATGGTTCGAAAGCTCGGTGTTGCTAATAAACATTTTGAATATTTTTTATAAACTGGTCAACACTGCCATTATTTCCCACGTTGGGCATGATGCGTATGCGCTGTGATCACAACCTGGCAGCCAACGCCGGAAATAATGCCGTGTTGAGCCGTTTATAAAGAATATTTAAAATGTTTATTAGCAACGCCGAGCTTTCAAACCATCCCGTATCTCTGTCCGAAACCCTCGTGCAACTATGAGTACCTTTGAAATGTCTCTGTGATACTTGTATAACGAACGGTTCGGCCAGAACCAGTCCTTCGTGGGTAAATCTAGGTTGGTTTCCTATTGAGGAGCAAGTGACTGTGGATTCACTCGGTGCATCACAGTCACGAAAGGGGTTGTGTCTTGTCTGTCTCGCTTGCCCAACCGCAACGGTATGTCCCTCTCTCGTCATCACCCATGACGCTAAACACCACCATGTGCCCCATATAGCTAAACACCACCACGCGCCCATATAGCTAAACACCACCACGCGCCCATATAGCTAAACACCACCACACGCCCGTATAGCTAAACACCACCACGTGCCCATTATAGCTAAACACCACCACGCGCCCATTATAGCTAAACACCACCACGCGCCCATATAGCTAAACGCCACCACGCGCCCATTATAGCTAAACACCACCACGCACCCATTATAGCTAAACACCACCACGCGCCCATATAGCTAAACACCACCACGCGCCCATATAGCTAAACACCACCACGCGCCCATTATAGCTAAACACCACCACTCGCCCATATAGCTAAACGCCACCACGCGCCCATATAGCTAAACACCACCACGCGCCCCATATAGCTAAACACCACCACGCGCGCCCATATAGCTAAACACCACCACGCGCCCATATAGCTAAACACCACCATGCGCACCTTTCAACATCTTCCCGCCTGGCGCAAGACGAGATACACACCGGCGGCGCGCGCACAGATATGGATCTATAGTTACCTCTCCTCCCCACACACACGGTTCTTCTCATCTCTTTCTTCCATGGAGTAACGGGCGTGTTTATTATATCTCGTGGCGCCCGTGAGAGACGACGAATACATCGAGATGGTCCCGCAGGTAATAATTGTGTTTTTATGATGTGGTTAATAATAAGTTGCCATCTCTTATCTTCGGCGATGCAATTAAACGGTAGTGTGGCCAATTTGCATCTTAATTAGGACACGGACGGCTTCTGCTAGTATGGCAAATATCATGGGTTTTGTACTGTGTACTTGCTTGTGTATCGCCGCCGGTTTGAATCAATGCTATACCGACGATTGATTGATTTATTGATTGAAAATGTTATTAACAGATTGCAGAATAGGTACAGTACGGCTCAATACACACAATTGTTAAGGGGATGCAGACCAGAGAAAGACTTTCGTCTTGTTTACATCAGGGTCCCCCATTTTCAATTCATCACAACATATATGACATACATGACATACATATAGACAGTACTGTTGCATCTAGACATTTATTATGACATACCAGATCTACAAATACAGTACTGTTTGTGATACAAAAAGAGTCTAAAAAAGAGAGTATATACATTTGAGGGGGAAGAAACTGTACATTGGTATATCAATGCTATATCAATCAAACTGTATTGGTAATCAATGCTATACCGACGACGCACTGTTGTACACAGCAGTTGCATTGCTCTGATGTTGAAATTGTAGATCGCCTGATCGAATGGTAGCTTGGCTGAGCATGATCTCAATTCTCAAGTGACCGTTGGCTGGCATTCCAACATCTGCGTTTTCGTAGACTTTTCCACGGACACTGTGGGAAAGGAAATGACAAGTATACAGTACGAGCCTGCGTGTCAATATAGCGGGGATGCCAGTGAGATGTGCGTATAGACGGGAAGTCCGGTGTATCCTTTGTGTGAGACGCTGTTTTAATAATGGTGTCACCCTACCCTAAATATTAATTTTATGTGTGTCCTTTAATCACTGTTATTACTGTCATATTAACAAACTGTTTAGAAGTTACAGCTTGTGTTTTATCACCACCACCACCATCTTCATTAATTTCATTCTTTTTGGTAGTGGTATTGCCTCTTACCCCCTTGTTTAGGGTGCCAATGACTCCATACATCCTGCCTTCTTGCCTCTGCCCTGTTCTATTCCTCGGTCTGTTTAGGGTGCCACTTCGGACATCCTGCCGCCGCCTCAATGAGCCGGCGTTTCTTTATCCAATCTTAACTGTTTCTGGCATGAGAGCTCCTGCGGGGGAAACTGCTGCCTCAGTGCTCCGGTCATTCCCCCCCCCCCCCCCCCCCCCCCTCCACATCCTACTGGAAGCCTCTGTAATGGGGCCATTAGGAGCCCACCTAGATGGTTAAGCCGTCAGCTGTGGGCCCCAATTGATTCAGTTAGACCGCAAGATGACTCCGATCTCTTGTCTGTAAGTCTTAGCTAATGTCCAAACCCCCCCTGCCCCCGCCTCCTCCTCCTCCTCCTCCTCCTCCTCCTCCTCCTCCTCCTCCTCCTCCTCTTCCTCCTCCTCCTCCTCCTTCTCCTTTGCTTGAGGCAGTGGAAGCACAACACGCAAAGATGGAAGATACATAATGCAGAAAGTGTGTATGTGTTCTGTATCAGGGTGGGTGGCTTGGTCTAGTGGTGAACCCTGTGTTATTAGTTCAACTCTCGATTGTGCTGTTTTTGGGGGGGGACGACACTTTCGCCCATACAAAACGTAAATATATGACTTATACACTATGTAAATATATTACCAATGGCTAGTGTAACATAACGTGCATTATGTAGGCTACCTTTTTCCTGTGGTTGATACCATTAGGCGTAGATTTAGGGGGGGATGCAGGGGACATGTCACCCTCAAGAGGTCAATTTGTCCCCCTCAAAAAATAGGCTATAGCTAATATGAAAGACAACCCCCCCCCCCCCAAAAAAAGAGGTAAAAAAAGTTATCAAAACATTTATATATCCTTCTTAACTGTAACTATTAACCAACAATTTCAGAGCCGTACTGCATAATATTCCATTATATTTGTGTCAGCGGTTACCTGAATGTTGTCTTTTCCTTTACATAAATAAAGAAATGTCCAGTCCACAAATGTATGCAGAAAAGGCACAAATTGGTGCATAAAAGTACACCAGAATGCAGGAAATTAAGTGTTTGACGCTCAATTCCCCAGACCCCCTGCTTAAAATGTACCCCCCCCCCCCCGCGTTGAAACCAAACCTACGCCCATGGGTTGATATGTACTTTACCCCTTTCACTGCCACACTACAGAAAGTTATCCCTTTACTATCACACACTACCGTATGATAGTAAAGGGATAACTTTCTGTAGTGTGGCAGTGAAAGGGTTAACCTGCTGTTGTGTGGCAGTGAAAGGGTTAACCTTAGTTCTGTGTATTGTCGCAGTGAAAGGGTTAACAGTTTGGTAGTGCGGCAGTGAAAGGGTTAATTCCACATTCCACATTTAAAGCGAGATGGGGCTGGTCTGACCCCCCCCCCCCCCCTCCCCCCTGTGCAGCGTGAGGCGTGATGAAGACGCGCAGGACAGGACACAGAGTCCGCGCTCCAGCCTTCAGACGAGCAGACGGAAAGTGGAGGAAGTAAAAAAAGTTTTACAAAAGGAGAAAAGCGTTTTTTGGGCTCCTGCTAAAAAAATGGGACACGGGTCCCTGTGGTGAGCGGGGGGGGCGCCTTTCTGGGGCAGGCGGTGGAGATGATGACGCTCGACTGGCCCGGATTCGGGAACAGAGACGCCGCCCTCGTCCCTTTCCTTTCTGGAGCGGGTGGGGGGTAGCTAGCTAGCGGTGCCGCTCGGAGGTGCGTACGCAGGAGACGGGCCGGACGCAGAGGCTGCTCACTGTGCTTAGGGGCTGCTCTAGGGGCTGCCAGGTCTGCTCTCTGGTCTGCTCTCTGGTCTGCGTTCTCAGCATCCAGACGCCCGCGCCGGGGCCAGAGCTCTTACCGCCGACGGCCTCTCCGCGTGCGGACCTGTGAGTATGGCTCACGTCCGTCCGTCCCGATTCGGGATTCATCCGTAGATGCCTCTTATACGGAATATTGAAAGGACATCATCCATCATGGGGGCCTTGTTCTTGCTCTTAATTGAATTGATCTAGATTTTTAGCCTCTCTTAGACTTTCAGCTATGTTACTTGTCTTGTTTTTGTCTGGAACTGTATTTGTTATGTTTGTTTGGTGGATCAGGTCGCTCATGTAAATGAGACGATGTCTCAATGCAGGGCTGTACGTTAACTTCTTTTGCACATAGCACTGGTGATACAGAGGTTGATAGTTTTGTAGCACAGGCCAAAATCTTGTAGCACAAGTATAAAACGTGTTATATTTGTAACTGTCACAAATGTGCCTATTGTATTTGTTATTTGGTTCCAGTGCCATGTTTGGCTGTCATTTTCATGCTGACAAGTTGACGTCACACAGCCAGACACGTTACATGTAAGGAATTATGGGATTTGGTGTTGGGTGTATGGACTCACTCTACTAGGGGTGGGAATCACCAGTTTCATCACGATACGATATCGATTCTTTGGACAACGATACGATACAATGCAGGTGCCTGCAATCGATATGAGATGATATCATAAGTAGGGGTGGGACGATACATCGATCCAGATCGATACATCGATGTAATTATCAACAATCGAATCGGATCGATGCGATGTAATAAGATCGATTCATATCGATACTCTTATTTTGAAAATCCTGTGGCGAGTCTCATATCCGCCCAATAACAACAGCAGTAGCTCCGTGTGTGTAGATGTTACAGCATAGCATTCTCCCTTTCTGTGTGTGTGTGTGTGCGCGCGTCTTTGGAAAGACCAGATGAGGTCAGAGGAGTTTGATGTTTAAATGTTATTTAAACATAAACAATATAATACATAATAAATGTAGGCCTATACATGATCATGCAACATCAACAAATTGTTGTAGGAATGGTTTGAGAGAGGGAGGTTGTCAGTTTTGAGTTCCAAAAAATTTAGCTTAAAGTTTAAAGCTCAATATATAAAAACGTGGCACTTTACAGTGAACAGGAGGTCTATTTGTATTAAAAACAATAGATTGATATTTTCATTACCTTTTTTTTGTTGATCTAAATGTTACTGATTGTGTTAAATGGGCATATGATATCATCTCATATCGATCGCAGGCACCTGAATCTAATCGTATCGTATTGTATCGTGAGAGACTTTGTGATATCGGCAAATATCGTATCGTTGTCCAAAGAATCGATATCGTATCGTATCATGATGAAACTGGTGATTCCCACCCCTAATCATAAGCCCATTTAACACAATCAGTAACATTTAGATCAACTAAAAAAAGGTAACGGAAATATAATTTGAAAAAAATAATTTTTAGCTCTTCCAGACATTTAAATTAAAAACTATTTATTGTTTTGAATACAAATAGACCTCCTGTTCACTATAAAGTGCCACGTTTTTGATATATTGAGCTTTAAACTTTAAGTAAACTTTTTTTGGAACACGCAACCTAAAACCCCTTCCTCTCCCAAACCGTTCCTGCAATTGTTTTATGTTGCATGATGATCATGCATACATTTATTATGTATTGTATTTTTTATGTTTAAATATCAACATTATCTGTCCACCCTCAGTACATTTACTATCAATATAATATACTCGTCTGACTTCATCATATATTTTCAGACGCACACATACACACAAAAGGGAGAATGCCCCCCCCCCCCCTGCTTCCCAGTCCCCACTCTGCTGTTCTCTATCGCTCTGAACAGGGTTTTAGCTTGTTGTTAGCTTATGCTAACGTAACGTTAATTCCGGTCTTAAACACGACATGGTCATAAAGGAATGGCGAGGATTGCAAAGCATGTTATATGCATTTGACCCATTGCGGAATAAAACAGCAGGGATTTGTTTTGGGTGGCGAAATAGGCACACTAGCCTTGCTATGTTGCAATGTGCGTGTTCCAGACGCTACTGAGACGAGTACTGCTGTGTGCTGTAGAGCCGAGCGGATATGAGTCACGACACCACGGGATTTTCAAAATAAGAGTATCGATATGAACTGAGCGTTGCTAGCTGCCGGAGCCTAGTTATTATAGCTGGAGCTGCGCTTAGGCGGAAATGAGACCCGCCACAGGATTTTCAAAATAAGAGTATCGATATGAACCGAATGCCTATTGCACCAGTGCTACTGGAGTAAATCCATTCATCGCACAGACCGATGTTGCTGTAGCACGTGCGATATATATCTTGCACTGTACAGCCCTGCAATGAGATTTTTACCTGTATAAATAAAGGTTTGAAATGCAATGAGTAGAACATTTCTCTATTCCATAATGTGAAACTTGGAATATTCATCAATTATTCATCTCTTGCATTTTTACGAGAGTTACATTAGTCAGGCTGTTGTAGGCTCAGCTCTTGAGTTTCAGAGTGTGGAGATAATCGTTTTTCTCTCCACTATGTTTAGGGTTGGGGACCGAACTCTGTACTTTTAAGGGTACAGACCGAGTTACATCGGTACTACCGAGTACCGATTCACGCTAGATCAATCGGTACCACATTTCGGTACCTTTACATGTTTATTATAAGAGTGTAATATGCTAGACAAGAGGGAGCCGATTCCACAAATATATATCTTACTGTCCCGTCTCTTGGGTCTTTGGAAAGACCAGACGAGGTCAGGGGACTTTGATAATATTTCCAGAGGCTGGCCAGATAATGTTGATATTTAAACATTTAAAAACACAATACACGATCATGCAATTTATTCTGCGTGGTGTGTCACAACAATAAATTAACAAAATGTTCAAATTAACTAAATATTTAGACATTGAGATGTTTGGACTTTTATGATTATTTAAAATTTTACAACTGAAATAAAGATTTCTGTTATTACAGAGAGTTAAGTATCTGAAAAAGGGTACCGTTGGTACCTCTGGTACCGGGACCCGACCTTAACTATGTTAAAGGAAAACTCCAACATTTTGGGAAATTAGCTTATTTAACATCTTCCCTGGCGTTAGACAAGAAGATCCATACCTTTTTTGTCTCTGTGCATGCATTAGGCTTAGGGAACAGCCGCTCCGTTAGCGTAGCTTAGCTTCATCACTGGAAGTTGGTCAGACTTGTACCCTGACGTTCCCTACAGTGCCCTACAGTCACGTAATACACTCCAAATACAACTCCAAAACGTTCCTGTAAACATGTTGTGACCTGTGTATTTACCACGTGGAGAAATAAAAAATAATTGAATTAGACAATTACGTTTTCTAAGCAAATATACTCTGAACAATTTTTTGCCGAACCACTCCTCTCTGGGCGCAGTGATTTCAGTGCTACTTTCTAACGTGACGCCGTGTTTGTTTACATTCTCATTTCATTCAAATGATCCGAACAGATTGAAGTTTATTGATACCATGACTAGGGATGGGTACCGAATTCGGTACTCTTGAGGTACCGAACCGAAACACGTCGGTACTACCGAGTATCGATTCAAGTGAGATTAAATATTTTTTTTACCTTTTTTCTTTTCATGTCAACATTCACACGCACAATATATGCTTACCTAGGATTTGACTTAATTCAACAACAAAGCAGTCGGAGCAATGGCAAGCCGAAAACTGTCGAAATTGTAGTTATTTGAAGTTTGGATTTTTTTTTACGACTGAGGTAGGTAAATTAAATTTCTTGAGACTAAAGTACCGAAAAAAGGTACCGTTCGGGTACCGGTATCGATTCACAGGTTCAAATGTGAAAGGTACCCATCCCTAACCATGACTTAAAATCCTTTTACCTTGATGATTAAAAGCCTCCCCAATTTAGAAAACAGTATTTCCATGGCTGGTCTTGATATGCTGCACGCTAAGCTAACGGAGCTAACCAGCAACCGGACACTCAAGCAGATAACGAGGGTAATGACTTCCGGTCGGGGAGTTCCAAAATAAAAGAGCGACGTCTATAGCAGCGGAAATACGTTTATTTTGTACATAAACTAACGTTACAACTAACCTAAAGTTAGTTTAGGTTCGTGTTAACGTTAGATAATGTACAAAATAAACGTATTTCCGCGCTAAGAGATGAGATGTGCTGTTTGTGGCACGGCCTGAAGCCCGCTCCAGTGAGAGGCGGGAGGCGGGCGGCTATTTAAAGACGACCCAACCAGCTGCTCTCGTTTACGCTTCCTAGTTGTAATTGCATCATCGCCAGCAGAGTGCTGCCGGTGAGGGGTGTGAGGCGAGCTCGCGCTCCACTCCACAGTTGATTACACGGTCGAACATACTCCAGGCACTCTGTAAAAGGCTTGCATACCTGATGTATGGTGTTCTTCAACCCCTACTCCTGGTGAGTTGAATAGCGTGGGATGTGGTGGGACAGGTGCATGCGGGATGGCCGGGGTGTTTTCTTTTAACAGTGTTTCAGGATGAGGAGGACGGGATCGAAGCGGGGTGAACGAGTAGCAACCGTCCTTAACCCTTTCACTACCACACTACCGAAGGTTAACCTTTCACTACCACACTACAGACGGTTAAACGGTGATTCTGTTAGTACCGCCACTGACTTTCTGTCGTTCAGCGCCGATCTGCCTGATACGCCTGCGAGCGCCTGTTGACCGGCGGAGTGACATCAGCGGTGTGTCGACGGGTGCAGCGAGGGCCTCAACGCATCCCCGGCTCTTCCCAGCTGCCTCTCTCTATTGCCATGAATTAGGGAACTAACGTTTGCCACGACGGTGAGGACTGGAGTCAGAACGGCGGGACCTTCATATCGACCGCGGAGAGCAGGGAGAGGGTTAACAACTCAAAAGGGAACTAGGCCACACTGTGTACATCCCTTTTCTCTCTCTCTCATGGGCTCCGTTCTCGGGGCGGTCTGTGACCATGACGGGGAGCGAGACGGAACAATGTTTGAGCGCTGCGCCCGCCGCACGGCTCCCTGCAAGTGCCCTCCTTTGGATTCGTATGTTGCAAATGACGCGCAGTGATGCGTGCAGGTGTTATGCGTAGTTTGCGTACATATGAGACCGTGCATGGAAATGGTTCTCTCTCTTTGTGCCAATGCAAAGATTGGGAGGTTATGATATAGATGCACACAACATCCCTCCCTCCCTCTTTCTTTCTTTCTTTCTTTCTTTCTTTTCTTTCTTTCTTTCTTTCTTTCTTTCTTTCTTTCTTTCTTTCTTTCTTTCTTTCTTTCTTTCTTTCTTTCTTTCTTTCTTTCTTCTTTCTTTCTTTCTTTCTCTATCTATCTTATCTATCTATCTATCTATCTATCTATCTATCTATCTATCTATCTATCTATCTATCTATCTATCTATCTATCTATCTCTCCCTCTATCTCTCCCTCTATCTCTCCCTCTCTCTCTCTCCCCCTCTCTCCTCCATCTCCTCTCTCTCTCTCTCTCTCTCTCCCCCCTCCTTATCTCCCCCCCTCTCTCTCTCTTTCGCCCCCCCCCCTCTCTCTCTCTCCACCCATCTTCTGTCTGTCTCTCTCTCTGTCCCTGACACCACCATACAGATATTCTCTCTCTCTCTCTCTCTCTCTCTCTCTCTCTCTCTCTCTCTCTCTCTCTCTCTCTCTTGCCGCCCCCCCTCTCTCTCTCTCTCTCTCTCTCTCTCTCTCTCTCTCTCTCTCTCTCTCTCTCTCTCTCTCTCTCTCTCTC